>NW_017306449.1:744463-836737 GCF_000935625.1 Nanorana parkeri | reverse complement strand
CCTAATGCACTGTCCATTCATTAGTATAGTAAATGTATGAGCACAGTATTGACACATAAAATCAAGCAAGTAATAAAAATACACGTGTTGCTTACTTCACATATTCTGGATGCTCTTGGATGAATGCTTGCTTTAAGCGAGCAGCTGTCCAAAAATTCATTGACTTTTGTCTAATGCATACATTTTCACTGATGGGTGTAGGGACTGATGCAATATCAGCATTCCATGATAAAAGAAAAAACAAAAACAGTAATAGAAAGATGAAATGCAGTTCTCCACTCTTCCAGGTAGTGGGATCCACTACCCAGAGGAAGAATGTTTAACACATGAAACAGTCATTGGTGGCTGTTGGTATTGTCTGTTTGTCCGCACATGGATTTCTAATAAAAGCTGGTGAGTTTAGCCAAAAACAGTGTGGGATCCTATTTAATCTTTATGTTTACGGTATTGATACCTAGAAGAGGGACAAAGAATATGTATAGCTAGAATACTTGATACCTAGAACAAAGACATACAATTTTTATAGCTAGAATACTGTAAGACCTACCTGTACTTAGGTTTCGGGAATCAACTAGACATATAAAGTTCCCGGCAATGTATCAACTCCCTATATTCTACCCAAATAAGTCTTCCAGGTAAGTTTATAATCCTTTAAAGATAAACATATCATTCAGTCTTCATTCATATCATCATCAGTCAATAAAATAGGGCAACGTCTGCTCTTTTGATACCCTAACTTTATGCTAGCCATACATATGACAATTTTCATGGTGTAAATCAACCAATTTCAACCAGATGAACAAACAGATACAGGCAACCGACCATCAACAATTTTTAATTATTTACAGTATGTTAGATGGTGAGATAACGGAAGGCTGCAATCATCCCTTTTATCAATTATGCAATCAAAGACAATTAATCAAAAGCAGTTTGAAAATAATAGACAGTTGCCATGTGTGTACCGTGCACAAGGCCTATATGGTTTATGGCTATACTTATTGTTTTGTTTTCGAGTTCATTAATGAAAGGTTTGACTATTTCAGGACAACTATGGAGGGCAAACACATGACTCTGACAGTCAGCCTGAAAGGAAGAGCTCGGATTCCTCCATGAGCCCTGATCTCTCTTTATCACCCCAGGATCACATCCCCATGAGATTCCCAAGCAAAGCTTCTCCCAGCGAAGAATACAGGAGATATAGTTGTGATGAGTCCACTGAAAACAGCTATGGGAAGTTTGGCAAAGGAAAACATCAATTCCACCCTTACAAAAGGCAGTTCAGTGACGTGTTCCCTGATAGTCTGAATTCTCTGTCTCTTGGGGAGAAGCCATTTAAAGGAATGGATGGAATGGATAGCTTTGACAGTGTTTGTGGACCTTCTTGTCCTGAAGATACTGAAACATTTGCAACCCACATTCCTGATATATCAGTTGAGGCAACATGGTGCAGTAATCTACAGTACACTTCCAGTCATGATGAAGGATCACAGATGATGGTAAGATTTGCAGATTTTTATTTTTAAAGGATATTTAGTAAGCTTGTGTTATGGAAACTACTAATTAGCTCCAAATGCTATTATTCCTACCGAGGGGTGTCCCTTGCATAATCACAGACTCAGGTCAGGGAAGGTAGGGATTGATGGATTGCTGGTAATGCAAGCTAACGGTACTCTGACCGGAGTCCTGGTGGTGCACCGCCCAGCACTGACCAGCGTCCTGACTAGCTCACTGATATCACTGGTATCCAGGAGCTGGGCAGAATGCCAGCCAGAGCACCCAGCTCAGCTCCTGGCAGCCAGTGATGTCACTGGTTGGCAGAAGCTAAATGGAACACCAGCCAGAGCATCCCAGGTTGCTAAGAGCTGGGAGGGGAGATGTGTATGGCCATGTGTTATGGCCATTAACCTGGGGCACTCTGGCCAGAAAGGGACCACGTGACACAAAAAGATGCTGCTTGAGGCAATCAGCTCAGGCCGCCTCAGTATATGGATGGTTCTGTTCCGACTAAAATCTGTATTGAAAGAAATATGCAAGCTGTCATTAATAACCCACCTTTGAAATTGTCAGTTGCCTGGCAAATATGCTAATCCCATATGTTTAACACTTACTGAGCCACCTACCTGAAATGAGAATGTAGATCTGGAGTGCTAATACTACAATGACTTCCCGTCCTCTTCCAGGTCAGTCACTCAAATTATAACAAGCATATGATCAGCATTACAGTCAGACAACTAGCTTTATAACATTTAACCCCTGTCTTTATATTGACATAACTTTTCCTTAAGTGTAAATTGATCATATATGGAAAATTATATATATATATTTTTTGCTGGTTATATGTGCTTTACCAGATGATACAAATATACTCTTAATAATATTTGGTGATTATTATACTACATTTAATATTTCCCATCAACATATTTTGAAAATGTACATACAGTATATATTAACACAGTATGACTTAATGACTTACATCACCGGGGCATAGAGGCTTTTCCAAAATTCGGCTTTTCCCCCGTCCTTTCCCGGTTGCCAGTTGTCATCCAAGAAATCACATTTGCACTTTTAAACATGTTCCTGGACATAAACCATATTTCTATTTTTTTTATTATTTTTGCCAGTTCCCTCTGGTGTATGAAAACCATGTATGTTCAGTACGGTTTGCAGCTCCAGCTCCACTTCTCTTCTAATTAAATAGGACACCGCATTTGCTGGTCTTAGTTATGTGCCTCTTAGTGTATGGAAAAGCTTTATACTTCTTGGTGGGGTATATTTGATAATCTTCTAAATGATTTGTAGTTATTTGTAGCATCCAACTACTGATCAGTTATGTTAACACTAAAAAAACAAGGACTGATTTTTAATTGGCCAAGGTAGGTCATTGTATGATAGAGATCTTTGCATTTTTTACGCTTTAAAAATCCTATACCTAAAACCACCTATGTACATCAAATACCTGATGTCAGGCCTAGTAACTAAAGTCTTTACTACATTACCGCGTAAATTGCTATGAAATTCTATGGTCCTGTTCACATGATATCAGGTCCTCATCAGGTCCTGATCAGGTGCGGATCTGCAGATGCGGTGCTACTGATGCAGTGCGTTTTGACCGTACAAAATGTGACATGCAGTATTTTTCTGTCGTAACCTAAACAGACTGCACACGTGAGAACTGTAGCCCATAAAACACATAGGGATACATTGGGATGCATTTTTAGTGCAGGAGCATACGGATCAGGTCAGCACAGAAAACGGACGTCGTTTGAACAGGCCCTAAAAATGAATGGTGAACATATAATACTGTTTTTCTACTTATAAACTTTATTCTTAAGACAAGATGTACTGGTCAGTTATTAATGCTCACTTAATTTATTGAATGTATTTTGGTATTCTGTTGATCTGCACTTTGAGGGTTTACAGCTATATACTAGGTAAAATAAAAAAAATAAAACACTTTACATGTATAAGAACAAGTATAAGTACCCATATCTGTCTTTATAGCAGCCTCCTCTAAGGATATGGAGGCATAGTACCTTGACCCTTTGCACAGGTATGTTTACAGGGCATTGGAGCACAGTGATGACATCATCAATGTGCTTGTCTACCTTCATTGTCCAATCACAGACCTGGGTCTACACTGGTTCAGACTGGCTGTATGGTCACATATATGTATTTAAACTGTTTATTTGGCTATGTGCCTGGAGTTTCACTACTAACTATGCAGTATAATAGGATTACTTGAGTATTGTTCCTTGAGGTTGGTCTTTTTTAATGTGTGACTCCATATAAAACTCTTTTATTGCTTTATGTCAGCTGGCTTTGGATTCTGCTGGTGGATATATGAAGATGTTTCCGCATCTTTAGGGGCAGGTATGAAGGGCTCTTGCTCTGGTGTGCTTGGGTCTGACTGTGTGTACTGGGATGAATTTATTAGGACAAGAAATCTGGCCAACTCCTTAGTTACCACCTTTGCATAATATTATGAAACCATTGTGATAGCATTCCATCTCGGTCTGATGGAGTCCATTAAAGTGAGAGGTGCATGGAAGCACCCCAGAATGCATTTAAAAAGCATTGGCGCTGAACTGCTATCACAATAGAAGCCCTTAAAGTAGTAATAAACTCTCAAACTTGGTTTCAGTATCAAATCCAGATCAAACATGTATACCTTCCCCAGCAAAGTATTTCTTTATATGACTTACAGTCATCATGTTTCCAAACAGCTGGCTCCAACTCTCTCAGTTCAGCTTCTCTGAACTTCCTGCCCAGTACAAGATCACAAGGGACAGAACAGTTTCCACCAACTGCTTATCTACTAGAATGGAGAAGGGTGGGGGGAGGAGAGGGGAGGAAACCACAGGGAATTGCCTTGTTTTGCTGTGCCTGTGTGTTTACTAGAAGAAGAATGGCTCCATAGGACCCTACAAAGGAAGGGAGCCACCATAAAACAGGATATCAGGGCCAGTGCTTAGGGCACAAGCTTGTTCTGCAGGAAAATAAAACTTTCAAACTATTGTAAGTGATTTAATCAGCATTTGAAATCACTTTAAACCCTTTTGGGTTTACCCTTTTGTAATGTCAAATGGCTTAGCAGTAGGACTGACTTAACAATGTAGATGGCCAACAAAACTTATTATATTTTTAAGGGCCTCATTCAATACATTTGGGGCTTAAGACGGAAGCCTAGAGTGTCTTTGAATTGTAAAACCCAGCTCATTAATAGAAGAAAGTGAGTTGAATGTTGTGTGATTGTGATTCTGAACTAATCTATCTGTACTTAAAGCATATCCTGTATAAACTCAAGAACAAAATGTACTACATTGCAACTTATTATCCTTAGATGTGGTGGCTGCAATAGTTTGTTTTTAAGTCTATTTACTGCAAGTACAGAAAAATATCTGTTAATCCTGCCAGAAATCCTTGTAACTCATTGTGCACTGAACTGAAATCTCAAACAATGTTATCAGCCTTCCAATCTATTATGTGTGAACTACAAAACACCCCTCATGTAATGTAGATGAAAGGGGTAGGTGATTGCAATCCAAATCAGGAGAGAAGCCTAAGGTGACAACGCTGCTCCTCCTTAGATACTGAACAATGAGTGAGCGTTGTCATCAAGGGACAGAAATTGTTAATGGCAGGATAATCAGGTGAAAATAAAAGGAAAAAAAGCCTAATAAAAAATAAATCAATGCAACCACTACATCTAAGGGCTGGTTAGCAATATGCAATATATACATTTTTTGCTTTTGAATTTAGACCAGCTCTAACATGCATCTGTCTCATTTTTTAATAGCATGCATGCTTTCAAAGTTCTAAAACCTTTTTCGGATTGCATACTTCATTTCAAGCTGCCATATTAACACAGCTTTGCATGATCTCTTTGCATGAAATGTTTTAGAGTAGAGATCTCCTTGCATGAAATTTGTATACTGAACTTGTGTATACACTTACAATAACATTAAGTACTATACAATATATGCTGCTGTTTTACCGGGAATTTCCAGAAACCTTTCCATAGCTGGTCTATTAAAGTGACACTAAACTCAGAAGTTAAATCTTAAATATGGATTCAAGTACCTTAACTACAGTATTAACAAAAATGTATCTTATTTGTGAATCACTCGGCTGTAGATCCTCAAATCATCTCTGAATTCATATTGACGCTGTCCTGCCTCCTGGAGGGTGGCTACTTTTGTTCCTCATGGTCCCTGTGTGTGTTGTAAAGTAGCCACCGCTCCAAGCTTGTTCCTGTGATGGACTACAATCTCGTGTTTAGTGTAGTAGTTTGTATTAAGATAGTAGTCCATCACACGAGTGAGCTTGGAGCGGTGGCTACTTTACAACACACACAGGGACTATGGGGAACAAAAGTAGCCACCCTCCAGAAGGAGGGACAGTGTCAGTATGAATTCAGAGATGATTTGAGGATCTAGAGCTGAGTGATACACAAGCTACATTTTTGTTTATAGTTTAGGTATTTGAATGCATGTATAACATTTAACTCCAGAGTTTAGTGTCACTTTAGGAATAATAAGAAAAAAAAGATTCCTCTGATTGGCTGCAAATACTCATCACTTTTTTCCTGGTGAGGTTAGATCAGCCCGTGTTACCTTATTTTTTTGTAAGAACAAATGTTAGCTGTGCAGTGGGTCACAACAGAGAGCAGGGAAGGCTGGGCTTTGTGAAATTTGGCGTTGCTGCTAACCATTACACATAATACATGTGTTAATATCATCTGGCTTTACCACTGTCAAAGATGTATAATAAGGATACAGCGGGAATAAATTAGTTGACATCAAGGGGCATATATTACTTCAACAATGTACAGCTTAAACAGCTACAAAGCAGCTCACAAAGCTAACTAGAGCTTCAAAGCAAGCCTTCAAAGCAAGCAAGTGGCTCTCTCCAGTAGGTTTAGGGTATGATTTGCACACATTTGCTAATTTTTCAATACAGTAAAAGCTTTACCAATCTAGTAACCTCGGTCTTAAAAATAAAACCTGTTTCCACCGTTTTCTGGAACTATAACATAAATGAAAAATACATTCAAATTGCTCCTCCACATTCTCTGGTTTCCACTAGAATGGAGATGGAAATAAAACATTACAAAGTGTGTTTTTCTTTGTAGCTGGGCTCGGATGTGAAACTAAAGCCTCAGTCTTTGGTTATGCAGCAACAAGAGAAAGAGCAGAGGATGTATTGGTCCCAATCTCCAACACAGCAAATATATTGTACCCCGCAGACATTTCCACAGGTGAGTTCCTCATGTCTATTCATTTGACTCCTTTTTACACGCACCATTTCTCCTATCATATAATCTTCAATCTCCAGTGCTAAAGATGTGGGCTGAAATGTCCTCAAAAGTTAGTGCTCTTTATCATGATCTTTTTTTGTATATAAATATATCATATTGATAACTTTCAGTCAGCACTTCGCCACTTAAGATATGCCCAATGTATAAGGTTTGAAAAAGAGGATTTGTCAAAACAAGGACATAGATCTAGCTGGTACTAGATATTTACATTTGACCGGACTTTTTCTGTAATATTGTAATATTCTGCAATATAAAAAAGACGTTTCTCTGTTATTCGAAACAGCTTCTTGAGGTCTGAGCATAGGTTAATTTACACCGTTTTAGCTTTAGATATTTGGCAGGGGTTCCTTATTTTAAGAGAGAACCTGGAGTGAAATCACAATTTCTGTCTCCATTTACTAAGAAATGGAGATGAAAGGAGAATGGTTGCATCATTTCTGAACAGCCAACTGGTGTCTGTGACAATAAGTGGGCAAAAAATGGGCTATTGTGACAATATGTGGGTAACAATCAGGCAATGATGGCAATAAAGGTCAAAAATGGGATATATACTGTATGTGCAAAAAACAAATGGCTATGGTGGAAATATATGCACAAGAAATGGGCAATCATGACAACATGGGCATTCATCGGGCAATTGTGACTAAAGATGGGCAACTAAGATGCTATTGTGATAATACATGGGAAACAAGCGGGTCATACATAGGGAGTAAAATTTAAGAGCAGCCACTGGACCCCAGTGTGCCTCTCCCTGCCTTCTCTTCCCCTAATTCCAGTACTTTCAGCACTGTCCTGCATAATGTAGCCACAAGTGTTCTCTGATTGATCAGAGGGTGATCCTGGAGAAAAACAGAGCACAGCTCACACCTCCTTCTGTCCCAGCAGCAGGCAGGGTGAAGGTACCTCCCAGCAATCTGTTGACACAGTAATTATGTTAATTAGCTGGAGTCTACAGGAAAGATCAGAAGAGTTCCCAGCTCTGTGGGTTTACTTTAAATTGTCAAATACTTACCTAATCCAGAGCTGTGTAAGTGCTCTTGGATTTTCTGAATCAATTGGATGGAAGGCTGGCACCATCCCCTCACTATTGGCCCATTACTACTTGAATCAGCAGCCTTCCTGTTTACTAATAAGGCTGAGGAGTTGGAAAATGGCCAGGGCAATCCCAGAACCCAGGATACTTACACTGAGGAAGAATCATACATACAGGTAACCGGTGCCTACTATGTGCTGATTGTGTTGGCCTAGGTAATGTAGAGATGAGACACCGCCACTCCAACTGCAGACATAAAGCGTGTTTTATTAACATGAATGTGGCATATCACACCAGTGCAACGTTTCAGGGGCACACGGGATCCCCTTCATCAGGCCTTATAGCTGCAGTTGGAGTGCCGGTGTCTCAACTCTACCTTGTGAATGTGATTGTGCCATCCGTCAACTACCGCTGTACCCACCAGTCGATTTTGGATTAAGCGGTCAGGAGTGCAATGGGTTCATGGACTTCGGCCTAGGTAATGTGGCACTTTCTGTGTGTTTCATTGACACAGTTTTGCTGCTTATGTATTTAACATGATAAGTGGCAACATTTTTCCATTTAACAATTACAGACTTTTTGACATTTTACAGCACAATCCTCTACCATTTTCATGAGCCAGAGTCTGATATACAGTTTTACTTTAGTGTAAATTTACAACAGAATCAAACCATTTGCATAGACTTGTCTGTCTTAATATAAATTAAATACAAATCAGATGCTGACAGTGCTTTGTATCCTGCACCATAATAGGCTGACTGTTCCCCATCAGTTGACAAGTGACCTAGGGTTGCCACCTGTCCAGGATTCACCCGGACAGTCTGGGTTTTGAATGTTGTATCCGGGTTTCATGGGAGCTGAAGATGTCAGGCAGACGGGGGCAACCAAAATGAAGATAGAGGCTACTGGCCCCCCACTGAAAATAGTCTCAACTGTGATATTTACATATGAATGGCCGGCGCTATTTAAATATGAATAAGCCATGACTCATTCTCCCAAAAAAAATTCTGTGCGTCGCTTGAGTGTTCGGGTTTCACTGGAAGAAAAGGTGGCAACCCTAAAGTGACCTCACTCATTAGTAGCATACTAAAATTTTAGGACATCATTCCATGCTGGGCTATGTCTTCTATTTATTCCATTCCTACACTGGGTGGATTCATGCATGTTATGATAGGGAGCTATTTACATCTCCTAGCCTACCGGCTGCAATCCCGTTCCAGGATCAACGTTGTAGGTGTCCTGATTGCAATATTGATGAAATCACATTTCATAATTATAAAATGAAGAACAGGTACCTCCCTATCTGAGGTCCGATGCCAGCATTACTACAACACATTGGCACAAGTAATTGAAACACTAGTAAACAAAGAAATGCCTGAGGCTGAAGAATAACATTGACAAGCTGCAACACGCTGTCCTCTACTGTTACCAGTATCTACTATATCCACCTGCAGACTGGCAGCCTGACAAACTATGAATCATTTATTCCTCACTCTTAAAGGCCTTGGGGAGATTTCTTACATATCATACAGAATGGCCCTGCTGCAAGGTGTACATTGGTGTGCATTCACTAAGCAGTGACAAATCTTTTATTTACTACTTCAGAAACAGATGAGTGTTTTATTTTATTGCCTTAACCTGTAAGGAACAATCTGATCACATAGGTATAATATTTAATGATTTTTCCTGAAAGCTGTCTAAGGGTTTGGCTACACAAGAGACTAACAGGGTTATTCACAAAAGGGTGAAGAGTTTGAAGAAGGCAGGAGAAGTGAACAATCTAGGCCAAAATAGCTGATTTGGAAAAATTCTCCAATTCAGCTCACTTTCCAGTTCAGCTATGTTGTCCTAGATTGTGCACTTCTCCTGCCTTCTCCAAACTCTTCACCCTTTTGTGAAACACCCTGTATGTATTGCACAATTGCATTACCGAATGAAGATCCAGTTGCTGGATTAGCAAAACATATAGAATGTATGTCAGGACCTACACCAAAGCAGCACATTAAAGTGACACTAAACTCAGGAGTTAAATTGTAAAAATACATTCAAATACCTTTATTATTAACAAAGATGTAGCTTATTGTGTATCACTCGGCTGTAGATCCTCAAATCATCTCTGAATTGGTGGTGACACTGTCCTTCCTTCTAGAGGGTGGCTACTTTTATTCCCCATAGTCCCTGTGTGTGTTGTAAAGTAGTCACCACTCTAAGCTTGCTCCCGTGATGAAGTATAATCTCATGTTTAGTTTACTGATTTGTATTGAAATTATAGTCCATCACAGGCGTGAGCTTGGAGAGGTGGCTACTTTACAACACACACAGGGACCATGGGGAACAAAAGTAGCCACCCTCCAGAAGGAAGGACAGTGTCAGCACCAATTCAGAGATGATTTGAGGGTCTACAGCCGAATGATACACAAATAAGATACTTTTTTGTTAATTGTTAAGGTACTTGAATACATTTTTAAGATTTAACTCCTGAGTTTAGTGTCACTTTAACCTTCTCAGTTCAATGGACCCCCTCCTTCCCTACAGGAGCAGAATTTCTGTTGTAGGGATTTGTCAGATGTACACCCTATTTTACATTTGTAGCTTTTCCAAACATGTTAAACATGTTATACATCTTTTTTTAATCAGATACTGCTTTCATTTGGTAGCATTGGATATGCATCTTTATTTCATATATTTTCAAGAGGGAAAAAATATAAAACATACATATTCCTGTAATATTTCAAAACACAATTTTTTTGTAAATATTACAGCCCCAAATATTAATTCCAAAATATATTCATCAGAGTCCTATGATATGACATAAGTCCACATTTTACATAATGTAGTGCAGTGGTAAGCAGGGGTGTCCTGGAAGGGGGGGGGGTAAAATGCGCGGGGGGGGTCGGGTTGTGGAGCTGGTGGTGCACGCTAACAGTGCTCCGGCCAGCTATGGCCAGCGTCCCGCCCAGGTCACTGACATCGCTGGTTGCCATGAGCTGGGCAGGACAACGGACCAGAGTGTCCTGCTTAGTTCCTGGAAACCAGTGACATCACTGATTGCTAAGAGCTGAGAGCAGGACACCAGCAGAGCCCTTACACATCCCCTGCCTGGCTCTTAGCAACCTGGGACGCTCTGGCCGGAAAGGGGGCAGCAGGTTCCGCCCCCTTTCTGACCATGTGACCGAAAGAGATGTCGCCTGAGGCAACAGCCCAGGCTGCTTCATTATAGGGATGGCCCTGCTGGTACAACAAGGTTTGCTTCTCTGTTTAAAGTGACTCTGTTGCCAAACTAAAAATTCAACTGAACACTAGAAATATATATGGAGCACCAGCTTTGCTGATTGCAGAGTTATAGGTTTGATCTAACAGGAGGCATGTGGGACCTCTGCAGAGAGATCACTGTTTCCACACAGAGACCAATGGTCCTTCTCTGCAGCATTGATGCTATTGGAATGTATTTAGCTTATTTAAACTGAAAATTCAGTTGTGATTGGAAAAAAAAGCAGAGTGCTTCAGCAAACTAAATGTTATTCGGTTAGGGTTTACATCTACTTCAACTCCAGGCAGATATAAAATACACAGATTCATGCAGGTCTGTATTTATTAATACATCATTAAATAGGTTTGTAAATGCAAGCAAAGTAAGTACCTGAAACTGAACTGGTATCAACCTTTTGCACCTCCTGTACAGCAGAACTCAGAGTGGGGAAGGAAGAAGTAGCACAAGATGTCAATCAGCTGTGTTGCAGTGCAGAGAGTATGCTGATAGGTGAAGACAGCAGAGTGACAAAGAGATTAGCTCTGCAGTCTCCTGCCTTTCCTTCTACTATCCAGCCACAGTGTGGAGGTGAAGAGGAGGCCTGTAGATCAATATCAGGTCTGCTTTCCTACCAGGGTAGGGCTGTGCCAGATAGAATTCTGCTGTGTAGCGGAGCTATGTAAATCCTACCACTGCATAGACAGAAATACAAATTCTTTGGCAGGTAAAGCACCTCTCATATACACCATATCACCAAAAGTATTGGGACGCCTGCTTTTACACGCACATGAACGTTAATGGCATCCCAGTCTTAGTCCGTAGGGTTCAATATTGAGTTGGCCCACCCTTTGTAGCTATAACAGCTTCAACTCTTCTGGGAAGGCGTCAACAAGGTTTAGGAGAGTGTCTATGGGAATGTTTGACCATTCTTCCAGAAGCGCATTTGGGAAGTCGGGTACTGATGTTGGACGAGAAGGCCGGGCTCGCAGTCTCCGCTCTAATTCATCCCAAAGGTGTTATATCAGAGTGAGGTCAGGACACTGTGCAGGCCAGTCAAGTTCCTCCACCCCAAACTCACTCATCCATGACTTTATGGACCTTGCTTTGTGCACAGGTGCACAGTCATGTTGGAACAGGAAGGGCCATCCCCAAACTGTTCCCACAAAGTTGGGAGCATGAAATTGTCCAAAATGCCTTGGTATGCTGATGCCTTAAGAGTTCCCTTCACTGGAACTAAGGGGCCAAGCCCAACCCCTGAAAAACAACCCCACACCATAATCCCCTCTCCTCTAAACTTTACACTTGGCACAATGCAGTCAGGCAAGTACCGTTTTCCTGGCAACCGCCAAACCGAGACACGCCCATCAGATTGCCAGACTGAGAAGCGTGATTCGTCACTCCAGAGAACATGTCTCCACTTCTCTGGAGTCCAGTGGCCGTGTGCTTTACACCACTGCATCCACTTTGCATTGCACTTGGTGATTTAAGGATTGGAGGCAGCTGCTCGGCCATGGAAACCCATTCCATGAAGCTCTCTACGCACTGTTGTTGTGCCAATCTGAAGGCCACATGAAGTTTGGAGGTCTGTAGCTATTGACTCTGCAGGCAGTTGGCGACTTCGCACTGTACGCTTCAGCATGCGCTGACCTGGCTCTGTCATTTTACGTGGCCTACCACTTCGTGGCTGAGTTGCTGTTGTTCCCAGTTGCTTCCACTTTGTTATAATACCACTAACAGTTGACAGTGGAATATTTAGTAGCAAGGAATTTCACGGAACACCTGAATCCAATGATTTGGAGGAGTGTCCCAATACTTTTGGTAATATAGTGTATGTATTTCACCTGTATATTTAACTGTTTGGTAGGAGTTCCGCTTTAATCTCTCAAATGAAACTTTTTTTTCTGGTTCAGCTTTAGTTATAGTGTATGAGCCTTCACATATGAGTATATTTACAATTTAAAGAAATTTAGGACTGAAAAAAAACGGAGCACCATTAGCCCTGCTTGCCACAGAGCTTTCTTGCCTGTTTTTCAGGTATATGCCTGTATTTTATGTATAAGTACACAATAGACAGGTTTCTTAAAATGTTCCAATAGGACATGAGGTATTACCTGTTACATGTGTTTGGCACAACTACATACAAAGTACTAAACTATGTTCTGTGAGTTCTATTTTAAGCCGAGGCTTTGCATGTGCTATCAAGTCTCTGAAACATTTGCCTATTTCCCTGAGTGGTGTATCATATGGGAGAATTAACAAGATAGTGAGACATGTCTTCTGACTAATAATCTAAATGATTCATCATTACATGTTTTAGATTTGTTCGGAATGTTTCTAATAAAGAATGCTATGGATTAAAGAGCTGTTTAATAGTAAGGTGTCTTTTTTTTTTTTTTTACATGATTATACGAGCAACCAAGGGGGATTCATGAAAGTAGATAGGTTGGGATTTTTTTTATATAATCTTACATGAATATAAATTACCTGTTATTGTTTAGCATTACCATGCTAAACAATACCGCCTAATAAGCAGTAATGGGTAGGTCAAAAGAAAGAATGTATGTGAAGAGAAAATAATTCAGGGTTCTGACATAGTGTTCATGAACAATACGATTCCATTCTACTTTTTTTTATTTTAAAGAGGAACTCCAGGAATGACAAAACTAACCCTTGTAGTAGGACTACCCCCACACAGCAAGAGTACGTGCTCATATTTTCTAGGGGGCTCAAATTAAGCGGATATATTCACCTGATCCTCGATCTCATTGGGCTGCCACACCGGTCCTCCCAGCCTCTTCTCCCCTGGGCTCTGGCAGTCTAAGGAAAACTGACATCTTAACGTCTAATGCAGGTTCATTGACTTGCATTAGACGTGAGGAAGCTAGGGGACATAGCATAGATGGAGTAGAGGGGCAAGAGAGATGAGCGTCGACCTGCATGAGCGTCGGCCTGCACAGGACCAAGGATCAGGTGAATATATCTTCTTTGTGCCCCTAGACCAAAACGAGCACCTACCCCCAGAAGTAGCACCACTTCAAGGGTAAGTTTTATAAAATCTCAGAATTTGTCTTCAAGTTTTGGATAGAATAGAATCACTGCTTCGACTTACTACCTATTCCTCTTACAGGGACATTATCATAAAATAAAACACTTGTTATTAGTAAGAGGGGAAGGCTAGAACCTCCATCACATTTTTATTACTGTATAAGGGATTTCCCCATAATTTCATCCCAGTCACAATGTTTTTACCTGAACAGGAAAGAAAGGGAAACTTCCCTAATGGGACACAGTAAGCAAAACCACCGTGACAGATATCCTAGCCTTTGCCTACTCTATCCAAAACTAAAAAACTGAAAACCTGAAAACGAAAGTTATTGGATACATGTTATTGTAGGCAGCAGATGGTGTACTGTTGTAGTACTGAATTCAATTCAATTCCTAATGTGTCAGACACCTTTCATCTGGACCGGAAGTGGGGGTAAATCTCCACTAGGGGACACAGAAAATAAATATGCAAAAAAGTTTTTAGTTTTTTTTTAATATCTCTTTATTTTATTTTATAACGTTCATCATTTTACATCATGATTTCATGAACAAATTATACATAAATAATCACAAACAAAATAGGTATTATACTGGAAAAGAGATTTAATATTTGTCTAAATTACCAAAGGGGAAATATTTCCCTCACTTCCTCTTCTGTGTGATACCAATCCAATAGACAGGAAGGCAATAGAAATCTCTCAAATGAGGCACACACAACAGAAAAATATTGACAGACTAATCATTCCTTATTTAAAAAAAGATTTTTGGCCTAAGCTGAGCTTTCAATTTTTCATCAGTGTATAAAAACAGCTAGGGATTATAAATTGTCATTTCTATAGATGAGTTAAAGAGTGTGATTGCTGTATGAACAGAGAAACTCCCAGGTGTACATCAGTCCAGCTGGCCCATGCCTCTTTCACAGAAATAAGATGAATTGCTGTTATCCTGTCATCATCTGAGGTGTGGACATATTAATGACTGCTCTTAGTGTGTACCTTCCAGTACCTGTCTAATATCATTTTCACTCTCGTTAATAGAAGTGTGAAAAATGTCATAGTGCTTGTCATTTAGCAGTAAATCAGTTTTGTGGAAGATTCGATTTTTCAGGAATAAAAATGGAAATGCAGCGGCTATGTAGAGATATATTTTTACTACGACAAGTAATGGATTGCATGCTGATAAAACAGATCTCAAATAACTTGAGTGAAATACTTTATACAAATATTCATTGTGGAATCCATATAAACAAAGTATGTTTGTCTTTCTGAATGCCAATTATTAAAATTCTTGAACAAACTTAACAGTAATACAGAGAATGCCATCAGATGTGTATCAATAGAGCAGCAACAACCTCTGCAGCACTTTCCAGAATTTGTAGACAATTCATATTAGCCTCTAAAAGAGCTTACAGTTTAATGTTTCTGCCACAGACATAAAGAAACGTAACGTGGTGGGTACCCACCTTGAAACCCACCAGAGAAGGACAGGGCTGGGGGGGCAGGAGGGCATTTCTCCCCTGGGCCAATACTAATAAGTTATGAGTGGTTGGTCATTCTGGGTATTGACGCCTCATCACTCAGAAATAAATTGGGACACCCTCTGGACATTGTAGAGCTACCTACTCCACATTCAGACTTGCAGTCACAGTGTCCTACAAAGGAAAGTCTTCCAGCACTAACTCCCTTTGTAGCTCTGAGATGTTGTGTGACAAAAGCCAAGGGCCACAAAGGATGTGGGTGCTGGAAGATATAAAAAGGGGTGTCACTTGCTTGTATTTGCCTCCTAAGGCCAACGGTTCCCAGTCCTCCCCTGCTACCCACCATAGTAGAATTAGTCTTTTGCTGGTTGCATTTATCCTTGAAAAGCAACCCCGGTTTACTCGGAGCATTTTGCTAAAAGAAGACTAACAATAGGATTGTAAAACCTAGGTGAAAAAAATAGGATGCTGCCCAGATAATTGCAATGGATAAGGGAAGGGGGAGAAGGAGAGCTCATCTAGGGGGGTACTATAGGTTGCGAATTAGGTTTTCTATGCCTAATGGGTGGATGTATAGGGTTATTTTTTTCATATTTTGTCTTTCACATCTATGTATTTATAGTCCCTTAAAACTCTTGAACCATGCTCCTTCATAATGTGACCTTTTTCCCTTGGATAATTTATAAAGCTAAAATTATAGCATTCTTGTGTTATGTAGGGGACATTAGAAGTGAACATATGACCACTGTACATGAAAATACCTGAAGTCTTAAAACTTAATTTACCATCTAAGCCATTCAATATATGAGCAGATATAAATCATCTTAAAAGGTTACGGAAGATTGATATATATCTGATTATCAGTAGGTAATGTCTAATCTATCCAATAATCTGTCCATCTGTAGGCCATGTATATATTGTTCCAGGTCTATAGTTATATTGCATTTATTCATTCCCAACATTAAGTGAAATGTCTATTTGAAAAGAAATAAAAGCACATCATCAATTCATGACATTGTACTTTGTAAGTCATCTCCTCTTCCCACCCTCAATAAACCTTTAGTGTACACTCACACTTTGAAGTCTAAATTCCTGACTAGGCAGCTACTCATCATTTATATAAAACCCAAATCTCTGGCCATGTTCCACTTTGATCTCCCCTGTCCACACCCCTCCATATCCTTCAAAGATGAATTAAGCAGGTCAGCTGTTTAGGCTTTTAATCTGTCACCTTTTCCTCTCTAAGCAACCAAAGACATATTTATAGTAATAAATGTTTGGGACTTTGTAATGTATTCATTCTTGTCAGTCATGTCTGTGGAATTAAATGGTTTTACCACCTTTTCATTAAAGAAAAGGCATTGAAACAGCCTGTTGTCAAAACAAATAATATACCTTTAGAAAAACAAAATACATTGAATGTATTGATTCTCTAAATTATGCAATTCTCTATTTAAAAAGAATCCTACTTCAATCTAATGTCTGTTTTGGGAGGAGAAAAATTAGACACCTGGTAGCATGCGGTGGTGGATGCAGAATGTCTCTTGTGCAAAAAATAAGGTTTAGACTATCCCTTAACATAAACCCCCTTGGTCCTGCAGTGGACCTACCTGCATTTTCCAGGGTTCCTTATGGCTAATTTTCATTTTTGCCTCAGGCTAAAGGAAACCTGACTGCACCTGGAAACTCCTTCTCGAAGTAGCTCCACTCCTTGTCGATTTATTTAGGGACTGATAGAAATTTCATTTGAAATCATCTAAGTTAATTTTAAAAGTCCATTAAAGTGAAAGTGTGATCTATAGCTCTGCAATCAGCAAAATGCATGCTCCCTACTAATTGGAAACTCTAGCTCTGACTTAGCAGGGGGAGTATTGAAGCTCTGTAGAAGTGTAGCAAGACCACTGCTTGTATACAGAGAGCAATATTCCTTCTTCACAGCTTACTGACAGAGGACAGCCTTTTTTCTAAGGCTAGTTTCACACCTGCACTACACCGCACGACACCCGGGACGCGCGATCGTGTTCAGGTGCACACAGCGATTGCGGCGGGGCCCCATTGATTTCAAGCCGCGATCGTTTTCGGAAGCACGTGTTCGGATCACGTGTACGTGATCTTTCGGGCGTGATTGGGGTGCCATTAGAAAATAATGGCACCCACAGCGCAATTGGTTCACACCTCGGCGACTCCTGACCGCGCGGCAATCCGCGTGCAATCGTGCACGATTGCCACATGGTGAAGTGTCGCCTAGGTGTGAACCTAGCCTAAAGAAAACAAACTGTAGGACTTTGCACACCTTTGTTTTCCTGCACCTATAATGAATTCAGCTGATCTATACTAAAAGTTCACTTAGGCCTAAAGACTTTTCTAAACACCATCTTCCACCTCCATCTTCTCCAATTGTTCTTCCTGGTCCCTGTCACACCTCTTTGGACACCAGGTGACCACTGAAAATGTTACTCCTTCACCTGTGCATAGAAGCTATATCGCCCTGGCGCTCTGCTTCATTCTTGGCATCTCATAGACGCCAGCAATGGACCAAGAGTGTACGTTGCACTGCACATGTGCTATCTGACACATCTGAGTGTGTCAGACAGTATATCCCCCACTGCATGCTATGATTCCTCCTGCCAACCATTACATCAGTAGAGAACATAGTACTCAAAGGGAGGAACCACAGTGTACTTGAAGCAAGCTAAGATTTCTCTCACCTCTTGCCAGACATGTACTGTATGTATTTAACCTACTCTTTTTCAAGCGTGGCTGTCATTGATTAAGGACAATGACAGGGTTGCATTAAAAAAACAAACTTACTGGGCATGAAATGAGTAAGTAGTAATAGAGCAAAGCTGTAAATCACTGACTGCACACACTGTAGTCCATGAACCCATTGCACTCAAGACGGCTTAACAACTGGTGGGTGCTACGGTGACCAACGGATGGCACAGGGAAAATCACACAGTAAAGATGGGGCCTCGGCACTCCAAATAGTGAATAGTGCATCTTTTATTTACGTAAATGCAACATATCACATAAATGAAATGTTTCGAGGTCATGCAGGATCCCCTTCTTCAGGCAGACATGCCATCACATGTTTTGCCCGAAGAAGGGAACCTGCATGACCCCGAAACGTTGCATTTATGTGATATGCTTCATTTACGTCAATAAAAGATACACTATTCACTATTTGGAGTGCCGAGGCCCCATCTTTACTGTGTGATCCATCTTTAATTTGTGACTGCACACACTGTTCCTTATCTGCAGCTTTGAGTAATGTTGAAGGAAGCAACCGGAAGCAGTCAATACATTTGTCACGGTTCCTATAGCTGCATTTGGCATAGGTGTACACTAAAAGTGCTGGAGACAACCTCCAAAGCTCTAGACATACACAAAGAACCTGTCTGTCTCTATTCGCCTCCTGTTCCTTCAACTAGGTGGAAATAACACTTTTCTTTCCCTCGCAGGGTTCCTTTATGATTAAGTTTTTTGTCATTAATGTTTTCTCTTTGTTTATTACAGTATTCAACAGGTGGGAGCTATCCCGTTACATACATTTCTACATCACACTATCCTTATCAAAGGATTGCACCACAAGCTGGCATAGAGCCCCAACAGCCTCTCTATCCCAAACCTATCTATTCCTACAGGTAAGCCACAAGATTCTCTTATTTTGTCTCATGCTATTAATGCCTGGCATGTAGAGCTTTAGATTCAAATATTGTTGGAGAAAATATTTTTACTTCTCACTTGTGCAATTGTTAGCTCGGTGATGAAACTTGTGGTATCCTTTCTGCCTGTCTTCCAAGTTAAAAGTAATTATAAATATTAAATCCCAAATGTCCAGTATTTCACATACACATTTGGTAGACACTATATAGGAAACCAGATTGTCAATTTACTAAAATGGTCATACTTTAAAGCAAAAACACTGTTGCTACCAGTAGAAACCAATAGAGTTAAACAAAACAATTAAACAGAATATCTCCACATTTGCCCATTTTGCTTTTCTCCAGTTTCCACACTTTAGACCTACCCTGAATTCAACTTCCCTGAGCATCTCACAGTGTACATTAGAATTTCCTGCAAGTTAAAAAGATCCTGCCTCATTTCCTGGCTAGTGGACATCCAGCATCACCAATTCTTTCCTCCCCAGTTTGATGGCCCTGGTCTTCCACTTTTATTAGTTAGTTTTCAGTTTGTTCTGAGGCTCTGTATCACATGTGGGCATTGCCTAGCTAAGCATGGAAAAAGGATCCAATGCACATTCAATCTCAGGGCACCAGTCACTTTAGTGAGCTCAAAACAAGAACTGGTATATTTCAAATTGCAATATGGGAAGAAGGGTGAGATGTGGATCAGGATCCCCAAAAGATAAATGGTCTCAAATACCAAACTATGCTTCCTAAATCTCTGACAAATGTCTTTCTCCCTTTTGAACACTGGCTGGACAGAGCTTTTGAATCCTTGGCAATTGAGGTTCAAATGGTATCTCAATATTTATGTGCCAAGGAAGGACAACATGGTTAGGTTCCTCCCCCTTAACAACATCTCTTTTGTGGGGGGCAGTGGCAGCTTGCTTCCTCTGGGCTATTCCGTCTTCCGACTACAGCAGCCAGCATTTTTAGGAATACCATTCAGGAGGGGAGATCCCTGCTTCTTTGCTTTCCCTAGTCGCTAAAGCCTGGGAATAAAGACAGTTGTTTTACAGTAACTTCTACCCAGGGCAGAAACCCATGAGGGAACAGACAGAATAGGAAATGTCCCAAATTAATTTTACAGATCTCACAGCAAGCATGAATAGGACCCCCAAGTTTGCTGATTGGTTAAGCAATGAAACATGCATAACACAGAATGATACCTCTCTAGCACACCCTGCTGGAGCAAACTCAAACAATAAGTGGCAGAGAAAATACACTCTATGTCTAGAGATTACTTAGGCTCTGGTACAGATGGGCTAACTACACCCAGCTGCTTTCTAAAGAATCACAAAAATACAAAAAGAAATCAAAAATACTACAATCCTACTTTAAAATTTGTGCAAGGGATACATCAAAAGTTATATTTTAGTGGGACTTCTCTCCATCCTCAGACCACACAGACTGATTTTTTTCTCAGACTTGACCTGTCAGATCACCATAATTTACCAACAACTGGGTCTGCTTGACTGAGCATAAATGATATGGATTGTTGAGGTAGGTCCCCACACTAAGCAGCTGCTAGTAAATTTCACTGATCCAACAGACAGAATGCAAAACAAAATGTGTATGTTGCCAGCATAAGCATCTCAAACACCCCAATCACCAGTGCTGCACGACTTCACATACACTATGATTTGTCTTTGTATTTCTATTTTTGTAAGTTATTTTTAACAGCAGAAATATGACTTTCAGGTTGAACAGTTCATGGCCTTTTCATTCTCCCAAATTCCACTGCAAAAATGCACCGCTGGGCAAATTCCTCTTTCCTCTTGAATTATTGTGCTTAGGAATCATTTCAGAATTTAAGACCAGGTCCATGGAAGTTAAATCTTCTGTTCCACTTTATGTAAAGAAATGTTAAAATACTCCTATGACTACTGTCCCACGGGGTTTATGAGTGGAGGGAAAAAAGCAATTACAAATGTCACTTTGACAGTACTGCGGGGTTACATTTTTTTACATAGGCTATGGTTCAGTAATAGCATACTACTTTTGAATAGTGTTGCAGCACAAAATGTATATTTACCAAGCGTATATGACTGTACTATTTTTTGGCCCTAGATTAACACCATAGGGGAGCCCGGTACTGTTAGTTCTTTTCAGCATCATAAACAAAGGCAGTGCAGCAATAGCCCTGATCTCTGAGACAACGTTCACACCTAGGCGATTTATCACGTGGATTTAGCCCACAAAACATACAAAAACATTTAAAAAAAAGTAGGTTCCCTCCTTGACAGCAAAGTGCCCCCTTCACATCAGAGTCACCCTTTGCATCAGTTTCCCCCCTTTAACATCAGAAGCCCCTTTCATATCAGAATCTCCCCTTTCACCTCAGAGTTCCTTCTTTACATCTGGAGCCCCCTTCACATCTGTCTTCATTCCTCCTTCACATTACAGTCCCACTACCAATACATTTTGAGGCACCCCTGAGAAAGCCAGAAGGAACACCAGGGTGCCGCGGCATCCTGGTTAAAAAAGGATGCTCTACGCCATGGGTCTCAAACTCAATTTACTCGGGGGCCGGTTACCAAATGTCATGCTTCAAAATAAAATGTAACTATATACGGTACCCGTGTTAATGGCTGCGCATGTAACAAGGGTTTACAAATGGCAACTGTCACCCATTCAAGTTAATGATCAGGTGACAGCTGCTGCATGTAAGCGCCTGCATACCGCATGTAATCATATATGAAAGGGTTACATGCAGTTAGGAATCAATTACTATCCCTGGATACACAATCATGTCCACTTTTGCTGGACAGCTCGGTCTGCAAACACTGTTTGTGTATTCTGACAGCGTCCAGCAGCCACTGTCAGAATGCAAAGGAAACAGCGGGGGATTCATCCACTAACATTCGTAAGCATTGATGGAGGAATCTGTTCTATCCTTTTCGTTCAGCCCGCAGTTTGATTGAAAAAACAGAACAGTGAATGGTCAGCGTTTCTCTCTTTTATTTATCAAACATGTATTATTCTGCTTTTAACACCTTTTTGTATTTACTTTGAAAGCATTCTAATATTCATGGCCCTGAAGAACAGTAAAACTGGAAGTCTTCCTGTGAGTGAGATCTATAATTTTATGACCGAACACTTTCCTTATTTCAAGGTAAGGAGATCAGTTCATGTAAATGTTTATCTGAAAATAAGGTTTTTTGGTTGAAACTGTCCCGGACAGAAGCTTACCTAACTGCTCAAACCAGCATATCAGCTAAACTGACACATATACAAACATGTCAACTTAACTTGTGAGCACATGACATTTATGAAAAGACATATTGGTGCTCCATGTATAACCTCTTCATGCGGATTTTCATTAGCTGTTGCCAGATAGGAATGTACAGTATATTTGAATTTGTTGACCCCAAAGCAATTGTGCATTTATTAACCCAAAACAGATAAAAAATGCATGACGTGTCACAGCTGTCTGTCGTCCCTGTACTCATCTCCGCTATTCTGACAGTCATTGTTTTGTCCTGTATGCAGGACTTTGATATTTTCTTAGTTATTTAAGGCCCCATTCACACTGAGCGATTTATCGCACGGTAATTCCCGCGATATTGCAGCTATTTACCGCACGATATCGCTCTCCAATGCATGGCAATGGGGCTCTGTCCGTCGCTGTCGCGGGTCGTGCGTCGCTACAGCAGGACCCTTTTTGGAGCGGATTTTACCACGATTCTAGCTTGCTCAATGCAAGCATTTGCGCGATATCGCGCGACAAACGCGCAATATTGCGCAAAATGCAAATCGCGTGATAAACGCGCGATTTGCGAATCGCTCAGTGGGAATGGGGCCTAAAAGGGTGTTAGAACTTTTAATACAGCCTTATGTATTGGAGACAGTCCTAAGGGTGTATTTATAAAAAATGTGCAGTGCCATTCACCCTGCGAAACCGCATTTACATTTGTTCTGTGTGAATGGGACAAAAACAAATGTTGTTAAGATATTATTAGTATGCTATTAATATTTTTTTTCCAGGTTGAGATATCAGGAAAATGCCGCATTATGACCACTAGATGGAGGGGAAGTTCATGATCATGATCTGATCCTCAGCTCCATCTAGTGGCCATAATGAGGTCTATTCCTGATATCTCATCCTGGAAAACAAACATTAATAACAATTGCTTTTACCCCATTCGCACAGATCTATGTGGTGGTATTTTACCGATTTAGTATAATCTTATTTATTTATTTATTACAGGTATTTATATAGCGCCAACAATTTACACAGCACATTCACATCAGTCCCTGCCCTCAAGGAGCTTACAATCTAAGGTCCCTATCTCACACATACTACGGCCAATTTAGACAGGAGCCAATTATCCTTCCAGCATGTCTTTGGAGTGTGGGAGGAAACCCACGCAAGCACAGGAAGAACAAGCAAACTCCTTGCAGATAGTGTCCCGACCAGGATTCACACTGGGGAACCTTGTATTGCAAGACAGAAGTGCTAACCAACAATCAACTGTGCTGTCTAATCTTATGAATAATTACTTTCAACCTGGAAAGAAAATATACTGACAACATTCATTTTTACCCCAGAAGGAATGTACTGTACATGCAGTTTTGCAGGAGAAATGGCTCTGTGAATACTTTATAATTTTCCTCCATAATGTGTTTGCTAAGCAGACACTGTCAGATGGGCATTTTTATTTTCACTGTATTACAGTGTGGCAAATAATTATTTGAATCCCTGCAGATTTTGTAGGTTTGCCCACTTACAAAGAAATGAAAGGTCTATAATTTTTTATCATAGGTGTATTTTAAATGATAGAGACAGAAAATCAACCAAAAATCCAGAAGAACACAGGATACAAATGTTATAAATTGAGTTGTAGTTCAGTGAGTAAAATAAGTATTTGATCTCCAAGCAAAACATGACTTAGTACTTGGTAGAGAAACCCTCGTTGGCAAGCACAGAGTTAAGACGTTTCTTGTAGTTGGTTACCAGGTTTCCACACATCTCAGGAGGGATTTTGGTCCACTCTTCTTTACAGATCTTCTCTAAATCCTTAAGGTTTCTTGGCTGTCGCTTGGCAACTCAAAGTTTCATGTAAATGTTTATCTGAAAATAAGGTTTTTTGGTTGAAACTGTCCCGGACAGAAGCTTACCTAACTGCTCAAACCAGCATATCAGCTAAACTGACACATATACAAACATGTCAACTTAACTTGTGAGCACATGACATTTATGAAAAGACATATTGGTGCTCCATGTATAACCTCTTCATGCGGATTTTCATTAGCTGTTGCCAGATAGGAATGTACAGTATATTTGAATTTGTTGACCCCAAAGCAATTGTGCATTTATTAACCCAAAACAGATAAAAAATGCATGACGTGTCACAGCTGTCTGTCGTCCCTGTACTCATCTCCGCTATTCTGACAGTCATTGTTTTGTCCTGTATGCAGGACTTTGATATTTTCTTAGTTATTTAAGGCCCCATTCACACTGAGCGATTTATCGCACGGTAATTCCCGCGATATTGCAGCTATTTACCGCACGATATCGCTCTCCAATGCATGGCAATGGGGCTCTGTCCGTCGCTGTCGCGGGTCGTGCGTCGCTACAGCAGGACCCTTTTTGGAGCGGATTTTACCACGATTCTAGCTTGCTCAATGCAAGCATTTGCGCGATATCGCGCGACAAACGCGCAATATTGCGCAAAATGCAAATCGCGTGATAAACGCGCGATTTGCGAATCGCTCAGTGGGAATGGGGCCTAAAAGGGTGTTAGAACTTTTAATACAGCCTTATGTATTGGAGACAGTCCTAAGGGTGTATTTATAAAAAATGTGCAGTGCCATTCACCCTGCGAAACCGCATTTACATTTGTTCTGTGTGAATGGGACAAAAACAAATGTTGTTAAGATATTATTAGTATGCTATTAATATTTTTTTTCCAGGTTGAGATATCAGGAAAATGCCGCATTATGACCACTAGATGGAGGGGAAGTTCATGATCATGATCTGATCCTCAGCTCCATCTAGTGGCCATAATGAGGTCTATTCCTGATATCTCATCCTGGAAAACAAACATTAATAACAATTGCTTTTACCCCATTCGCACAGATCTATGTGGTGGTATTTTACCGATTTAGTATAATCTTATTTATTTATTTATTACAGGTATTTATATAGCGCCAACAATTTACACAGCACATTCACATCAGTCCCTGCCCTCAAGGAGCTTACAATCTAAGGTCCCTATCTCACACATACTACGGCCAATTTAGACAGGAGCCAATTATCCTTCCAGCATGTCTTTGGAGTGTGGGAGGAAACCCACGCAAGCACAGGAAGAACAAGCAAACTCCTTGCAGATAGTGTCCCGACCAGGATTCACACTGGGGAACCTTGTATTGCAAGACAGAAGTGCTAACCAACAATCAACTGTGCTGTCTAATCTTATGAATAATTACTTTCAACCTGGAAAGAAAATATACTGACAACATTCATTTTTACCCCAGAAGGAATGTACTGTACATGCAGTTTTGCAGGAGAAATGGCTCTGTGAATACTTTATAATTTTCCTCCATAATGTGTTTGCTAAGCAGACACTGTCAGATGGGCATTTTTATTTTCACTGTATTACAGTGTGGCAAATAATTATTTGAATCCCTGCAGATTTTGTAGGTTTGCCCACTTACAAAGAAATGAAAGGTCTATAATTTTTTATCATAGGTGTATTTTAAATGATAGAGACAGAAAATCAACCAAAAATCCAGAAGAACACAGGATACAAATGTTATAAATTGAGTTGTAGTTCAGTGAGTAAAATAAGTATTTGATCTCCAAGCAAAACATGACTTAGTACTTGGTAGAGAAACCCTCGTTGGCAAGCACAGAGTTAAGACGTTTCTTGTAGTTGGTTACCAGGTTTCCACACATCTCAGGAGGGATTTTGGTCCACTCTCAGACCTTCTCTAAATCCTAAGGTTTCTTGGCTGTCGCTTGGCAACTCAAAGTTTTAGCTCCCTCCATACATTTTCTATAGAATTAAGGTCTGGAGACTGGCTAGGCCATTCCATGATCTTAAAGTGCTTCTTGAGCCACTGCTGTGTTGCCTTGTCGGTATGTTTTGGGTCATTGTCATGCTGAAAGACCCATCCACGACCCATCTTAAGTGTTCTGGCTGAGGAAAGGAGGTTCTCATCCAAGATTTTACAATACATGGCCCCATCCATTGGCCCTTCAGTGCGGCAAAGTCGGCCTGTACCTTTAGCAGAGAAACAGCCCCAAAGCATAATGTTTCTACCTCCATGCTTGACTGTAGGAATGGTGTTCTTAGGGTCAGCATTTTTCTTCCACCAAACACGGTGAGTCGAGTAAATGCCAAAGAGCTCAATTTTGGTCTCATGATCTGACCACAGCACTTTCTCCCAATCCTTCTCTGAATCATTTAGATGTTCCTTGGCAAACTTCAGACGGGCCTGTATATGTGCCTTCTTGAGGAGGGGGAGCTTGTGGACGCTGCAGGATCTCAATCCATGGTGGTGTATTGCGTTACCAATGGTTTGTTTGGTGACTGTGGTCCCAACTGCCTTGAGATCATTCACAAGCTCCTTCCGTGTAGCTCTGGGATGATCCGTCACTTTTCTCATGATCATCCTTACCCCATGAGGCAAAATCTTGCTTGGAGCTCCAGACTGAGGGTTGATTGATGGTTATTTTTTATTCCTTTCAGCCTTATGCAGGTCTTCAATCCTGTCCATAACGTCCTTTGACAGCTCTTTGGTCTTGCCCATGGTGGTGAGGTTTGAATGGAAGAAAGAGATTCTGTGGACAGGCGTCTTTTATATACATAACGAGTTGTCGTTAGGAGCACCTTCTTAAATTGATAGGACTAATCTGTGTACCACATAGCCAGGTCTGCAGGAGCCAGAATTATTGTTGGTTGGTAGGGGATCAAATACTTATTTTACTCACTGAACTGCAACTCAATTTATAAACATTTGTATCATGTGGTTTTTCTGGATTTCTGGTTGATATTCTGTCTCTATCATTTAAAATACACCTATGATAAAAATTATAGACCTTTCATTTCTTTGTAAGTGGGCAAACTTACAAAATCTGCAGGTGATCAAGTCATTATTTTCCTCACTGTATATTGCACTGCATTGTCTAACCTTGTAAGATTCAGAAATTCATTGATGACGTCAGTTCATCCAACCCCTGTGCGATTTATGTCAGCAAAGCGATTGAGAGATTCGTGTGGATGTCTGTGCAGCAATGTGCCAATAATGTTAGCATTTACAAGATTAAAATTAGTTAAGCTAGTGTTAGGGCTTAGCGGAAGAGGTTATGAGTGACAATAAAAGTTAACAGTGGTCATTTTTAAGATCATGGTTGAGGTAAAGAGACAAGTCTATCTATAGCGAAAACATTTTTGGTTCCCTATGGGAAGATTTTCCTTCACTCCCTGTCCTGGAGACACAACATGAAGTCAAAGAAAACTGGAAATTCCCTCTGAGATAGCTATCATAAGAACAGAATATTTACTCTGGCCTACAATATTGGTGATAACTATTACATTTTAGATTTCTTTCCACTTGGTGGCATTGGTCATTAGGACAAACAGAGGTTAATTTTTCATAGGGGAGACACAGACAGTAACAAAATCCCACTAGGAGTACTAACGCTTCCCTACTCTAGCCAAAAAAAAAAAAGTTTTGGCTACAGCTAATTTACTGATTCGGTTATTTTTTAGGTGTCTGTATTTTTATAGATGGAGCTGAGGAGCATAGGAAATAAATACTTATTCAATGTGCTCCTCAGCTCCACCAAGTGGCCATAATGTACTACTGCAACACACTACATTTGAACTGGGGGGAAAAATATATTACAAAAAACAAGGGGAACACATAGGAGCTTTACGCTGAGTAAAATTGTATAGTAGTGACCAAATCCTAGGGTTTCAATAAACTATAAAAAATATATTAATAAAATTTTTGTTTTTGCCATTATTCACCCAAAAAATACATTCACAGATATTCGTAAGGCAAAGGTCCATGTGAATTGTTTTTTTTTTTAAAGGGCCCTTAGTGTTTGAAAAGGCCCAGGATACGTGTGAGGGTCAGCCTAAGAATCTGCTCATAGTTAGGGGTGTTTAAAACACTTTTTTGTACAATTGTTTTGGCACAGAAATCCCTGTTTGTCAAGAGCTGCCTGGTGCTAGGCTCTCAATGACAACAACCAATGTGTTCACTAGAGTTGACCACAGAGAAACAGGTCTTTTTTCAGTGCCAGAAACAGCCACATTTTTTTCTATGCCAATTAATGGATTTTCTGCATGTGTATGGAACATTTTGCTCTATTTCTCCTTAGAAAAGGGAATGATCATAATGGTCATAATGATCACAAAAAGACTATTGAACAGGTGCAACCGCAAATGCCTGTAGTAACAAGCACAAAATTCAGTAACTCCTATATGTTAACCCCTACACTGAAGTATTACTGCAAATTTGTTTTGTATTGCTTCTTGTGTATACCCCAGCTGGGGATCTGATGCCTTATGAAACAGGTTTAGAACTCATCAGGCATTTAGTAAAGCACATTCAGAAAGAGAAGGTGAAAGATAAAATATTGGCCAAGGAAAGGATAGGCTATTGGAAGAATTGTTGAAGATAAGGATGTATTTACTCACAGCTATCAATTGAAATTAAACCTTCACAGAGTAGATGTTGTTGGAGAAGTAACCATGCGTCCTCCATGGCAGTCAATCATGTTGAAGTTATTAAATTTGGTCTGGGGCTGGGCATTTAGGCTACAATTACCTCTAGTCATGAAGGTGTTTAACATTAATATTAGGGGGGGGGGGAGGAACAGGGTGGTCTTTACTTCTTTTATAAGTGCAATTAATTGTCTGTGCTGTAAATCCTAGCCTCTCTTGGTGTTTAACAATCCAGTACTGGGAATGGAAATTCCATGTAATTATCTGGGGTGGGAACAACTTGACAGAAGGCTGAATATGTGTTATTATGCAGAAAGACACAATAAAAATGATGCATGGCACTTGACATCTTCATGAGTGACATGAGTCCTATTTGTGGGCAGGGTGAGTGGAGAGTGCATTCTGTCTTGTCTTGGTTTCAAAAATTACAATTAGCAAGGCCACGAAATGAGCCTAATTGTCAGTGGCTTGTATGAGAAGTCCTGATTTAAGGGATTAGTCACAACAAAAATGTTGGTTGATTTCCTAACTTCAGTAATGATTATTCTGAAATCTACCATAACCTCAAAGCAAACATGTGCTATGAGAAACACAGAGGCTTGCACTGCACACGTAATTCTGAGAATACCAAGTGGCTGGCTGCCTCTGGTTTCAATTCTCACTGATCTGGCACAGCAGCAACCAAAGTCAGAGTCCTGACTGTTTTTGGTTACAGTCAGAAACTACTGAAGCCAAAGGATCACAATAACAGCAAGGGAAATAGAAATGTCAAAAATAGTGTCATAATGCATTCAGCGCAGTATAGTAAATGTTCATTGAGCACATATCTTTGATTTGTGATTTTTTTATATGACTTTCACATTTACTCTACTTTTTTCGTTATTTTATTAAAAGACAGCTCTATTTTCAATGTTTTCTAATTCCACACTCCTATCTCATGTTAAGCTAAATTGCTCTAACCTCTTCCCCCCACTGCTCATGTACCGTAGTTCCGGAGACACGGCCTCCTCTTGTGTTTACAGCGTGTTCTGACAAAAATATCTTCTGGTAGACAGGAATTGAAGAGAAATCTTCCAAAATGGGGAAACAGACAGCAATAAAATGTTGATGGAGATTTTTACCCTCACCCACTCTATTCGGGAACTAAAAAAAAATTTTTTGGGTGGAATTGGGCTTTAATCATGAGGCTGTCTAATGTAGCTAGCTACTAATAAACTGTTAATGTTATAAACGTGCCAGTGTCCAATTTATGGCAAAGCTTGCCCCTTGCCATAGGTATATCATGGTTGGTACCAGCCAACAGTGACACTTAATACTACAGGAGAAAAGATCGGAACTGGTAGTCGTGTCCATGGGATGGAGGGACGAAAAGTAATACATGGCCTAGTTTGTAGCTTCTCAAGGCAAGAATCAGTCAGCCAGGTTAGACACTAATGTATGAACATATGTCTTATTGCCTGGGGATTTGGATACACCTATATTTTGTATTTCATCCAGTTGGTTTCATTTAATAAAAAGTGTGAGAGAAAATGGTCTAAGACAATTTGTGTTATCCCACAGCGGCCAACCTTATTTCCCCTCACACAGTATCGGAAAACAGGAGCATCACAGACTCTATGAGACTATTCTCTTCTCATATATATACAACACCAGTAGAAAAAAAGTTGTAGGAGAGTCTAAATCTATGGGAATAGCATTACACAATAAATGACACTGTATTCGTTTGTGTTTTGTATTCTGCATGTTATTGTTTTGGTTTTGGGTGCTTAGAATAAATAGAAGACTAACAAACACCTCCTGTGTTTCCAGACTGCTCCAGATGGGTGGAAGAATTCCGTACGTCACAACCTGTCCCTCAACAAGTGCTTTGAGAAAGTAGAAAACAAATCTGGAAGTTCTTCCCGAAAAGGATGTTTATGGGCACTCAACCCCGCCAAGATTGACAAGATGCAAGAAGAATTGCAAAAGTGGAAGAGGAAGGACCCTGTTACTGTGAGGAAAAGCATGGCAAAACCAGGTATGCAAACTAGCCTAAATATCATGACATTCGATATATGAAGGTCCTATAAGCTAGTCAATAAAGAGCCATCCATAGAAGAAACCACACACCAAATATACTGTACAGTATTTTTGCAAAGGATTTAGAAGTTATATATTTGACTTCTACATGAAATCAGGGACTGCAAACAGAAACAAAGAGAGAAAGAGAAACTTCATGGAACATCAGGTGTGGACTTCCCCTATAGGGTCTATATCATAATTACAGGATTTGGAAATAGTTTAACCCAGCAGCACTAATAATAGTATAGAAAGTGATGACAGAAGTGCTCTACAGTTAGACCACTGAAGAGGCAGGGAAGGATTCAGAATGAAAGATAATCAAAATGGAAAAGTGAAACATAGTATGCTTGTGAGAGCCTGAGGCCTCATTCACACAGGGTAGAGTGGGGCCGTACAGACCCGTGCGGCATGCATGGCCGTATCAGACCGTTCCTGGGAAGGACAGGTGCTGCGTGTGATTTACACAGCAGCCTGTTCTTCCCTATGGGAGGACGCGGCTGTACGCTGTTGTACGTTCACCCGAGCAGCACATCCGTGCGGGTGCAGGTGCCCATACTCGGACGCAGACAGGAGGGATCCTGTGTGCATCTGAGCACGGACACTCGCACCCGGGTCTGTACGGCCCCACTCTACCCTGTGTGAATGAGGCCTAAATGAGACACTCTGGTTAAGCGGCAACATAGAAGGTGGACTTGCATAGACATTAAAAAAAAATAAAAAAATTTGATGGATATCAAAAGTTTGGGTTTTTTTCAGGATTTTATTTTTAATTATTTGTATCTATTTTTTAATTTATTTGTTTGGTTTTTTTCCTCCTCAGAGGACCTTGACAAGCTGATAGGAGAGAGAACAGAGAAGCTGAGGTCCGCCTTGCTGGCTTGCAATGCTTCTGGTCTAATGAATACATCTGCATCAATGCAGCTTACCATGCATGAACAAAACATTGCCTCTTCTTTGTCTGCCTCTCTGCAGCCCATGCATGATGTGTCTGAATCTATGCATGTCAAAAAGCAGCCACCATGTTATAATTCACTACCACATGGCTACCCTCAGATTTCACCAGCAATGATCCAGCAAACCCATAGCATGGCTCAGAACCACCATTTTTCTTCACCAGATAACCAAGGTGAAATAAATACTCAACCCATTAATCCCCAGGACTCTCCAATACCTGCCCATACCCCACCTCTTCACAATATGAAGATGATAACTGAGCATTCCCCAACCAGGACCATGCACGACCATCTGATAGAGGGGGAACTGAGCACTGACATTGATGCACTCAATCCTTCACTTACAGACTTTGAACTTCAAGGTATGATCTAATTACTGTCATTCATAGTTTTTTTCAGACAATAAAAAAACAGTTTTTGTAGCACATATATTTCTACAATGCCAAAGGTAGCCTAGCCACCTAAGTCAGAGGTTGCCATTAGGTTTAATTAAATGCGATAACTCTTGATGTAGATTTGCTACATTAGGGCTATATGCCAATATTGTAGTATATAAATATGCCATATGCTTGGTCACCTACTTCACATTGCTTATATATCTTCTTACAGCATATACATGGTTTGTGGTTGTTTCTTCCACAGTGTGAGTGGACATACAGAGGCCAATAGTTCCAAGCTTTATGAGGGTTGTTTGCAGTTTTAGGAAGGTTGTGACGACAGTCAAAACAGCAACTTACTTTTTCGTTTAATCTGCACCTTTTTTAAATGGAAGCCCCTACATAGATGGGATTCATTACTTTGAATATAAGCCTGTAAACCATAAGAAATGTGCATGTGCAAACATGTTATGATGCATAACGTCATTGCAAGTTATGACATCATCATCAAGCACACATGTAATAATGATAATAATCATTGCACATGTTCACCTGATTGCACCAGCACTACATTTTTTTTATCTCAGGAAGCAATTAATTTGAATAGCCTAATTCACAGTGCCAGGGAGGCCCTACATGGGTAGCTCTGACATAAGTTAATAAATGAACAGGATATATTTTAAAATATTGATATATTTGCTATTTACAATGCAACAAGAGTAAAAACTGAATTACAATACATTGTAACCATCACATACCATGACAACTTTCATGCCAAATATACAGTACTCCTATGCATGTATATGAAAGCTTCGGCAAGAACTATTATCCTAAATTGCATAGGTCCTTTCAAAGCCAAATCAGTGGTCTACAGTGCATACATCCGTGTGCTGTTCACACGGTCATCAATACTGATGAATGATTATTTCTGTTTAGAGGATGGCAATTCCATGCAGGAATATTAATAGGAACATACTGTATAAAGAGAACAATTCCGCTGTAACCCACATCCAACTTATTACATCATATTCTGCCTGTTCTAACATAAATGTTTTCTTGTTTGTAAGTGACTAGTGCACTTTAAAATGCCGATCAGTGACACAAAAAGCTTAAAAATCCAAATAACTTTATTTTGTCTTACTTTCGACAGGGAGTTTGTGGGAGGAGCTAAAGGATGACAGCCTCAATATGGATCCTATCAATCTTATATCTTCTCCAGCAACGCCTCCTCCGCCACAATACTTTCTTCACAATGGCAACTGTGAGAGCAACAACAATGAGATCAACTCTCCGAACAGTAACTCCCATATGGGATTAGGAGACATCCATCTCACGCCTGTGTATTCCTCATTCATGGAGATGGACAATGCTGTTTCTTCATATCTAAATAGCTCAGGATCCAAACATGTTGCAATAGTTTAACGTAACTGACACTATTATTAGCTCAGCATGTTTCTATGCTACACTTAATATACTTATATGCAAGCTAAAACATATAAATATGTGAAATTGCATGAGTAATGTAAGAGGATTCCAAGCTTTACCAACTCTGACTGTAAAACAAAGTTCTGACACTAGAAACATTGCAATTTACTGTCTCCAGAAGTTATAGAGCCAGTAAGGCTCCTTCATTTTATTTCCTTCCTTGTCTCTTATGGCTTTCTATGTAGTGATGGCATAGAGCATCTGTAATGCACTTAATAATGTCCCTTCATGGGAGCAGACTGTCTCTGCTACAAAAACAGAGCAGTAAGCAGTTGCACATACTCATAGTGATGGGAACTGCAGGGAGTCCTGTACAGTCCTGTACATTCCTGTCTATATACAATGGGAATTTGGATACAATAGGGGAATTTTCTAAAACTGAAAAACCCCTTTAAACTATGTGAGCTAATCTATCAAAGTTAAAATATTAAAATTCTTAAGAATTACTTTTGAATTTGTTAGTTTGATGTCATTCTACAGAATTTAATTTAACTGATGTATACGTCTTTCATTTTTGAATCTAGTTATTTGTAATATTTATGTGTCCTGGCCAATATTTTGTCTAGCCACTTTAACAACATGTGTACCTAAAGGTCTATGCGGCTAAAGAATTTAATATGTATATATAAGAAGAAAAAAAAACTATTTTGTTAATTAGATCCTTTAAAATGAAATTGTTTTGAGGTTTATAATTTTCAGAATGAATGGATGTGTACAGTACAAAAAGTATTAAGATAATTTTCAGTGTGCTTTTCAATATAGGTGTTATTTGTAGATTTTATTAAAAAATGTCTGAAGCGCTTTTGAAAAAGCATTTATCATATTCTGTGTTGTGCTGGATACCTGGTACACATGCTACTGGACACATAGGACGTACGCATTGTTTATATCCCAGTATTTCATTAGGATCATCATAGAATAAGAGAAAAAAAAACGTTTCTCTTTGAGACTCATTTCATTAAACTGGCAACAACGTGTTGTGTGTTGGGACAAGCTGATTAGTGGAAGAAGCTTATGAGTGATGGAATAACCTCACGAAGATGATGGAAGAAGCACATGAGTGATGCCACAGGAAATAATCAAACAAGCTGATGAGTGATGCCACTTAGAGATGGAAATGGAAATTTCAGAGTCCTACCATATACAAGGAAATTCAAGGAACTCAGAAACATTTCAGTTGCATGCATTGATAGAGATTTCTTACGGCTTTGGGGGTGGGTCATTTCCCATTGCACTTTTTATTTCATTACGACTTTGTCATGATTTCAAATAACATGGTCTTTATTGTCCCCATGCCATAACAACTTGTAGAATGTATTGTTATCACTCTTTTATGTTTGTGCAGTATTAAAAACCCACTTTTATTTCTCTACATGGGTTTTAAAAATGATATATCATGTTTTTACATCACACAAGGGGCAACAATTTTAAAAAAGCTATTTTGTAAAGATATACATATGTTTGATAAGTAGTGATGCCATTGCTTATATTTGGAGACTGGTGGACATACTTCCTGAAAAGAGGAGAGCAATTATGTCACTCTTATGAACAGCAGTGACATCACTTGGTGTAACATGTACCCTCACTGTGATCAGAGCTGTTTACAATATAGCTCTGTAGCCTGAAAAATACTCCATACTGCAATCCCAGAAGAGTACATTAACATAAACTCCAGGCAGATGTAAGATACACAATTAATGCAGCTCTGGTTTCATTAATACATCGTTTTGAAATGCAAATAGTGTAAGTCCCTAAATCTGACTTTGTATTAGCTGAGAAGCTGAGAAGAAAGATGAGAAGAGAAGAGAGCAAGTGACAGAAAAATGAGCTTATCAGTCTGCTGCTTTTTTTTCACTTTCCATTTACAAGCAGGGGGAGGGACTAGACCTGTAAGTATTGCTTAACTCTAGCAGAAAAAAATCAGGTCTTATGCCTCAATCTCAGGACTGGATGGAGAGAAATACAAATAATCTGGCAAGTTTAACAGCTCACGTATATGTATTTCATCTGTGTATTTAGCCTTTTGCCTGGAGTTTAGCTTTAACAATAGACGCTATCTGTTGATGGATTCCAAAACCTTCTTCTGATTATTCCATGATTCTCAGCCTAGGGATAAAAGTTAACTTAAATAAAAACTGTTTCAGTCTTCAGGTCACAGTCTTTCGCACCCAGTCTTTAACCTCCAGTCTTCAGCCCGCAGACGTCAACCCCCACTCTTCAGCACACAGTCTTTGCACCCAGTCTTCAACCACTAGTCTACAACCCCCAGTCTTCAACCCCCAGGCTTTAGCACCCAGTCTACAACCCAAAGTCTTTAGCCCCCAGACTTCAACCCCCACACTTTAGTCCACAGCCTTTAACCCCCAGTCTACATTCCCCCAGGCTTTAGCACCCAGTCTACAACCCCCAGACTTTAGCACCCAGTCTTCAGCCCCCAAACTTAAACCCCCACTCTTCAGCCTGCAAGCTTTAGCACCCAGTCTTGAACCCCCAGTGTTCAGTTCACAGCCTTAAGGACCCAGTCTTTAACCCCAAATCTTCATGCCCCAGGCTTCAGCAGCCAGTCTTCGACCCCCAGCCTTTAACCCCCCAATCTTCAGCACCCCATCAAATTCTTCCTGTCGTTTACAAGACTTCACTATACATTTACTAGTGGAGGTTGATTGGTTGCTACAAGTAACAAGATTAGGTCACTTTAGAACACCATCGGACATGAGGCTTTATGGAATTATGGAATTCACAACTAGCAAAACATGTAAGTGTAAGGCTGGGTTCACACATGAAATACTATTAATTGATATGGTCATTGTTCCCACCTGGGCGTATTTCAGCGCGTTTTGTCGTGCTGAAAAACGCCCTGCTGAAAAACGGTTTCCGTCCCTTTGCGAGTGTTCGCGTCGCAAGGGACGGAAGGGCACGTAAGGGCAAAAACGCGCATATAGCAAACGCCCAGGTGTGAACCCAGCCTAAGAATAGCATCCAGCAAGCAACTTGCATTGATTAAAGAGGACCTGTTACACTGTAGTAGTCTTGATGCTGCACTTTCTCTCTTTTTGGTAGCATTATGTCTTCCACAAAATAACGGGTCTTGTGAAAATGTAAGAAGAAGAATAATGTAAATCTTACTGTAAAGTAAAAAGGAGTTTAGAGATTTCCTCTGTTTTACAATGCTCATAAAAGTAGCCAATTATATTTTGCTTCCACTGTTGCGTATTTAATATAGTCATACAGCTCCACTATCTTTACATGTCATGTTCAGGGTTAATGATCCCAACTTTAATCTACTAACACACTTCCATAAAGCATATTTATGTGTATACGCTGAATATTTATAAAGCAATGCTATCAGATATATGTAAAATTGGAGGGAAATTGTACATTTTGTTCAGATAAATTCATCCATATTTTGCACACATTTTTTATCAAGTGCATAATATATTCTTGCTGAAGTTTCTCTTTCTTATTGCTATAAATAAAAAACTGACTTTGCTTTCATAAAATAAATTGGTGGTGTCGGTGTTCTGTTATATATGGAAAATTCTGCATTGACAGATGATTATATTCTTCTAGGAACCCAAACTGACAGATGACCTTCATTATCCAGTATATAGTGACACTGAGATGCTCAGGAGATGATATTAACAGGGTACACAAGCATTCTGCAAATCTGTTGCTTTCCTAAAGTATATCTAAATATAAAATTTTATTTTTAAAAAACTTTTGCATAAGGTATGGAAGGGCTTTTTTGCTGTCTATTCCCTATTAGGGTAATTTCCCTTCACCTCCTGTCCTGTAGACACAATAGTGAGAGGAAATCTCTCCAAAGTGAGATAAATCCTCTTTTAAGACAGTTGTTAGGACAACAAGTGTCCCCATTGGAAGACATCCCCTCTTCTTGTTCTGGTGACAGCTCAAACATGTGGATTTACCCTCACTTTAGGTCCCGGTGACAATGCTAGGACTAATACAGAGGGTGAATCATAAGGTGAATCTAACAAATGAGTAGCAATAGGGACATAAAAAAAACCGACAAGGTACTAACCCTTCCCTATTCTATCCAAAACTAATTTTAAAAAGTTGTGCTGGGAGAAAAGGAAAGGTCTGTGTTTCCCATAGTGATAAAACTTGGGGCTGATTTATAAGGGAAAGCTATTGGACTGTATATTTAACCCAGAGCACCTAAACAGGCTCATATGCTAACCTATACTACAAAAAAATAGGAAAAAATGATACATGACATCTGCTATGTGGAACACTTCAATTTACCTTAAAAACCCATACCATGAGATTCATAGAGTGTCTACGACACTATTTGGTGCAAGCACTGTCATTTGCAGTGCGGAGGCGCACTGTGGCCGGAGTACCAGACACTCTGTCCTCATTGCAGACCACCATCTTTAATGGCAGCTGCACCTGTCATATAGCGCTGAAGTGGCCAAGGAGTTTTTCCAGTGGGTAGGTTGAGCCTGATGGGGAATCTGAGGGATTAGTTCCCCATCAGGTCCGCTCCCCTGGTGAGTGACAGAAGTGGGCTGATTCTATAGCCAATACACAGCCTGCTATTGACTAAGGAGTTTGCCCATTGCCTGATGTCAATCACTAGCAGAGCGTACCTAATGGGGAACTAGTCCCTCGATATAGCCATTGGGTTTAATTCATGGTCAGTGTCACTGGTTGTTAAGGATGCTTACGATTACACCCATATTTGGGTAAGGATTTTGGGTAAGGATGTTAGCCAGCATCCCTGGCCCCTTTGTTTATATTCAGCTGCCAGCTGGGAAATCTCTTGGCCACCAGCTGAATGGGGACAAGGATGCATAATTGGTTGCTAAGATGCTGGCTACCCAACCCCTGGTGAGAATTCTTTTTGAATCTGTCACAGCCATAGCAACAGGCTCTGAAATTGGCAGCAATATGAACTACCCAAATCTGCCAGATATGTCGGAACTGCAACTGAAACTGTCGCAAGCCTTTCATGAATTAGGCACAGGTTGTTTTAAAGGGTCTATACCACCAACAAATTGCCATGCATGCTTTACTGAGTTCCCCCATGGTATATACAAATACACATAACTGCTGAAGGGTGTTGCAGATACTGGGGACTAGTATAGTCCAGTTCCCATAAGTGACGCTGCCCCTACGAAGAGAGATACTTTAATTTCTCCAACGAACATGTACAAGAGATGGTGGCTTATCCCGTTCACATGTGCACCTGAAAATGGTAGACCTGTTTCTGTGGAGGGGGTTCATGGGATGTACGGAGGCATGGTAGGGCTAAAATACTGTAATGTAAAATACTGTATGTACATATAGGAAATAATGCACTTTAGCCACTAAGTGGAGCTCAAGACAAATAAAAAAATAACAATCATATTACAAAGCATATGCTGGAGGCATAACAATCAATTTCCCTTATCTCCAAGAGACCCATAAATGCACACAAGAGAATATAAAAAAATACATGGGCCTACATTTCTGGATTTTTTAGTAGGATCGTTAAAAGGCAAGTAACAAGTAATAAGTACTTTACTGGTGTGTTGTCTTTTTAAATGATACTACAAATGTATTTTAAGATGTAGTAACTTATACTTACCTGTACTGGTAGAAATATGGAGGCTGCCATTGCTCAACTGCTTCTGAAAATGTTTGGCTACTATGGACTTATTCTGTGTTCACACCTCTGCAATGTGACACTGCAGTTGCGTTTAACTGTGCACTTGCAGTGAGTTATGGCCGGCAGTCTGTTCATTTAAATAGGCTGCTTCTCGCAGCTAAAACTCACTTAGAGAAGTGCATATACCTTTTGTACAAATCGCACCACAATGCATAGTAATAGGTTACCATGCGATGTGCAATGCAATGCACATGAGATGGTTAGGTGTGTTAAGGTACCTTTAAGAAATAATGGCACCACAGTAAGTCTAATATTGCCAAATTATATCTCATGCAGTGTGGGATCACGTATGGCATCATATGTGCTCCCGCATCACAGAGATCTGAACAAGGGCTTAAAGACCAACTATTTGGCACCTGCCATTTTTATTTTGGTTGTTATTCGTATTTGGTGCAGACACACAACGGGGGTCTTTCGCTGCCTTGAGTGAGTCTGGACTTCTACTGTGTCTTTAACCACTTAAAGACAGGGTGTTAAACCCCCTTTCTGTTCAGGCAATTTTTCAGTATTTAGTACTGAGGTAAATTGACTGACATATATTCAGTCATGCAACGCCGTACTGAATTCTATGTCCACTCTTCAGCCTGCAAGCTTTAGCACCCAGTCTTGAACCCCCAGTGTTCAGTTCACAGCCTTAAGGACCCAGTCTTTAACCCCAAATCTTCATGCCCCAGGCTTCAGCAGCCAGTCTTCGACCCCCAGCCTTTAACCCCCCAATCTTCAGCACCCCATCAAATTCTTCCTGTCGTTTACAAGACTTCACTATACATTTACTAGTGGAGGTTGATTGGTTGCTACAAGTAACAAGATTAGGTCACTTTAGAACACCATCGGACATGAGGCTTTATGGAATTATGGAATTCACAACTAGCAAAACATGTAAGTGTAAGGCTGGGTTCACACATGAAATACTATTAATTGATATGGTCATTGTTCCCACCTGGGCGTATTTCAGCGCGTTTTGTCGTGCTGAAAAACGCCCTGCTGAAAAACGGTTTCCGTCCCTTTGCGAGTGTTCGCGTCGCAAGGGACGGAAGGGCACGTAAGGGCAAAAACGCGCATATAGCAAACGCCCAGGTGTGAACCCAGCCTAAGAATAGCATCCAGCAAGCAACTTGCATTGATTAAAGAGGACCTGTTACACTGTAGTAGTCTTGATGCTGCACTTTCTCTCTTTTTGGTAGCATTATGTCTTCCACAAAATAACGGGTCTTGTGAAAATGTAAGAAGAAGAATAATGTAAATCTTACTGTAAAGTAAAAAGGAGTTTAGAGATTTCCTCTGTTTTACAATGCTCATAAAAGTAGCCAATTATATTTTGCTTCCACTGTTGCGTATTTAATATAGTCATACAGCTCCACTATCTTTACATGTCATGTTCAGGGTTAATGATCCCAACTTTAATCTACTAACACACTTCCATAAAGCATATTTATGTGTATACGCTGAATATTTATAAAGCAATGCTATCAGATATATGTAAAATTGGAGGGAAATTGTACATTTTGTTCAGATAAATTCATCCATATTTTGCACACATTTTTTATCAAGTGCATAATATATTCTTGCTGAAGTTTCTCTTTCTTATTGCTATAAATAAAAAACTGACTTTGCTTTCATAAAATAAATTGGTGGTGTCGGTGTTCTGTTATATATGGAAAATTCTGCATTGACAGATGATTATATTCTTCTAGGAACCCAAACTGACAGATGACCTTCATTATCCAGTATATAGTGACACTGAGATGCTCAGGAGATGATATTAACAGGGTACACAAGCATTCTGCAAATCTGTTGCTTTCCTAAAGTATATCTAAATATAAAATTTTATTTTTAAAAAACTTTTGCATAAGGTATGGAAGGGCTTTTTTGCTGTCTATTCCCTATTAGGGTAATTTCCCTTCACCTCCTGTCCTGTAGACACAATAGTGAGAGGAAATCTCTCCAAAGTGAGATAAATCCTCTTTTAAGACAGTTGTTAGGACAACAAGTGTCCCCATTGGAAGACATCCCCTCTTCTTGTTCTGGTGACAGCTCAAACATGTGGATTTACCCTCACTTTAGGTCCCGGTGACAATGCTAGGACTAATACAGAGGGTGAATCATAAGGTGAATCTAACAAATGAGTAGCAATAGGGACATAAAAAAAACCGACAAGGTACTAACCCTTCCCTATTCTATCCAAAACTAATTTTAAAAAGTTGTGCTGGGAGAAAAGGAAAGGTCTGTGTTTCCCATAGTGATAAAACTTGGGGCTGATTTATAAGGGAAAGCTATTGGACTGTATATTTAACCCAGAGCACCTAAACAGGCTCATATGCTAACCTATACTACAAAAAAATAGGAAAAAATGATACATGACATCTGCTATGTGGAACACTTCAATTTACCTTAAAAACCCATACCATGAGATTCATAGAGTGTCTACGACACTATTTGGTGCAAGCACTGTCATTTGCAGTGCGGAGGCGCACTGTGGCCGGAGTACCAGACACTCTGTCCTCATTGCAGACCACCATCTTTAATGGCAGCTGCACCTGTCATATAGCGCTGAAGTGGCCAAGGAGTTTTTCCAGTGGGTAGGTTGAGCCTGATGGGGAATCTGAGGGATTAGTTCCCCATCAGGTCCGCTCCCCTGGTGAGTGACAGAAGTGGGCTGATTCTATAGCCAATACACAGCCTGCTATTGACTAAGGAGTTTGCCCATTGCCTGATGTCAATCACTAGCAGAGCGTACCTAATGGGGAACTAGTCCCTCGATATAGCCATTGGGTTTAATTCATGGTCAGTGTCACTGGTTGTTAAGGATGCTTACGATTACACCCATATTTGGGTAAGGATTTTGGGTAAGGATGTTAGCCAGCATCCCTGGCCCCTTTGTTTATATTCAGCTGCCAGCTGGGAAATCTCTTGGCCACCAGCTGAATGGGGACAAGGATGCATAATTGGTTGCTAAGATGCTGGCTACCCAACCCCTGGTGAGAATTCTTTTTGAATCTGTCACAGCCATAGCAACAGGCTCTGAAATTGGCAGCAATATGAACTACCCAAATCTGCCAGATATGTCGGAACTGCAACTGAAACTGTCGCAAGCCTTTCATGAATTAGGCACAGGTTGTTTTAAAGGGTCTATACCACCAACAAATTGCCATGCATGCTTTACTGAGTTCCCCCATGGTATATACAAATACACATAACTGCTGAAGGGTGTTGCAGATACTGGGGACTAGTATAGTCCAGTTCCCATAAGTGACGCTGCCCCTACGAAGAGAGATACTTTAATTTCTCCAACGAACATGTACAAGAGATGGTGGCTTATCCCGTTCACATGTGCACCTGAAAATGGTAGACCTGTTTCTGTGGAGGGGGTTCATGGGATGTACGGAGGCATGGTAGGGCTAAAATACTGTAATGTAAAATACTGTATGTACATATAGGAAATAATGCACTTTAGCCACTAAGTGGAGCTCAAGACAAATAAAAAAATAACAATCATATTACAAAGCATATGCTGGAGGCATAACAATCAATTTCCCTTATCTCCAAGAGACCCATAAATGCACACAAGAGAATATAAAAAAATACATGGGCCTACATTTCTGGATTTTTTAGTAGGATCGTTAAAAGGCAAGTAACAAGTAATAAGTACTTTACTGGTGTGTTGTCTTTTTAAATGATACTACAAATGTATTTTAAGATGTAGTAACTTATACTTACCTGTACTGGTAGAAATATGGAGGCTGCCATTGCTCAACTGCTTCTGAAAATGTTTGGCTACTATGGACTTATTCTGTGTTCACACCTCTGCAATGTGACACTGCAGTTGCGTTTAACTGTGCACTTGCAGTGAGTTATGGCCGGCAGTCTGTTCATTTAAATAGGCTGCTTCTCGCAGCTAAAACTCACTTAGAGAAGTGCATATACCTTTTGTACAAATCGCACCACAATGCATAGTAATAGGTTACCATGCGATGTGCAATGCAATGCACATGAGATGGTTAGGTGTGTTAAGGTACCTTTAAGAAATAATGGCACCACAGTAAGTCTAATATTGCCAAATTATATCTCATGCAGTGTGGGATCACGTATGGCATCATATGTGCTCCCGCATCACAGAGATCTGAACAAGGGCTTAAAGACCAACTATTTGGCACCTGCCATTTTTATTTTGGTTGTTATTCGTATTTGGTGCAGACACACAACGGGGGTCTTTCGCTGCCTTGAGTGAGTCTGGACTTCTACTGTGTCTTTAACCACTTAAAGACAGGGTGTTAAACCCCCTTTCTGTTCAGGCAATTTTTCAGTATTTAGTACTGAGGTAAATTGACTGACATATATTCAGTCATGCAACGCCGTACTGAATTCTATGTAATGTTTTTGGGGACAAATAGAACTTTATTTTGATGATATTTAATCACCACTGGGGTTTTAATTTTTTACTATACACTGAGTGGCCAGATTATTATGACCACCTGACGTTTGTAGGCAAATTAGCTATAATTAGCTATAATTTCGCGCTGAAGTTGCTAGAGGGCCAGACCATTATAAATAGGGAAGCAGGTTGTTTACCACGACAGTAGAAGTGATTTTTTTCTGAAGATATGGGTAAAGAACGCAATTTTTTATTTTTTTTTAAATCTATGTTTATTGTACAAAAAACATATGGTGATACAGATACATAAAGCTGCACGCAGGCAGCCATCTGAATTTTCTTCAAGTAAAAGTGTACATAACATAACAAGTAACAAAATTACAATCAAGTCGATATGGTACAAGTCACAATGGTATAATAAAACATCTCGGTCCCGGTCACTAACACCAATGCTGTTACTAATCAGTTAGCCTGACCCAACCACTCCTCGTTGTGTTCCATTATCAGTTGCCTTCCAAGTGGCAATCGTGCGAAGGATCATATCTATGAAGGGGAGCATGGCCTCCCTTGGACCCAGGGTCCCGAGTGCGGAAGCCATGGTCTCCAAGCAGCTATCCTTGGTTCACTAAGGCGGTTGGGTGGTAGTCCACCAGGATTTGTAGAAGAGGAACAGTTAAGAGAGAAGGTAAAAGAAAAAGAGAAAGGTAAGTACGAAAGTAGAAGGAAAGGGGGGGAACAAAGGGAGGAAGGGTCCCCTGCCTACCCCAGTGGCCCCCCCAGGGTAGCAACCTCTGGAGCCAATGCTTCCATACAGGGCAATGGATCTACCCATGTCCTAGGACAGTTAAGTCTCATGCGGGGGTCAGCACTCAAGAGCTCCCCTCTGGGGTCATGATCCGGATGTAAGCGTCAGTAGTGGTGTAATCCGTCCACGCTCTCCAGGTGTCTCGGAATTTCTCCTCTGTGTTGTGAACCGTGGCCGTGAGATCCTCCAACTGGTGAATCTCATTAACCTTTGTGAGCCAAAGGCGCAGGGATGGGGCCTGGGCCGACCTCCAGAGGGCTGGGACACAGGCCTTGGCAGCATTAACTGCCTCCGGGCTAGAGAGCTCCAGGAGCTCTCTAGATCTGAGCAGGCGTCTCTAGACGTCCGCTCAGACACGCCCCCCTTGCGTGCGCCGCCGGGCGCGCGCGCGCGGGAAATGGCTGCAATTTAAAAACGGGCAGCGATGCCCGTTAATATACATGCGATCTGTGCGCGCAATTTTAAAGCTTGACATGTTTGGTGTCTATTTAACCGACGTGACCCGATCTTTTATATTTGACCAAAAAACTGGGTAATAATAAATGTTTCCTAACATAATGTTAAAAAAAACTTTTTTTTTTCAAACTTTTCAGTAATTTTTCCTAATTATAATAAAAAATAAAACCCCCAGTGGTGATTAAATACCACCAAAATAAAGCCCTATCTGTCACCAAAAAATGGTATAAAATTCATTTCAGTACAGCGTTGCATGACGGAATAAACGTCAGTCAAAGTACCGCAGCGCTGAATACTGAAAAATGGCCTGGCCAGGAAGGGGATCTAAACACCTGGTCTTGAAGTGGTTAAGCAAGTGGATCGATAATGATGCCTTGTATTTGCGTCTCGAGAGACTGGTCATGTGTAGCAGGAACACCTCCGGGCTCAGTACTAACGCTGGAGTCACCAGTGTGTTGATTATATCTCTTACCGCTGTCCAGAATCTAGTCAGGGAAGGGCAACTCCAAAAGATATGTAGCATTGTGCCAACTGCAGAGCCGCTCCTCCAGCACTCCTCTGGAATGTTGGGGCTCATTTTGTGTAAGACGTGTGGGACCCTGTACCATCGGCAAAGGATCTTATATCCCTGTTCCTGAAATCTGTTCGCTATCGAGCATTTGAGTGCAAAGTATACCATCGTGTCCTTCTGGTGCGGGGTAAATGTAGTACCCAGGTCCGCTTCCCACTTCCTTAAAAATTGCGGGGGCGAAGTCTAGTGTGGGGGGCAACTAGCATCTTGTAGGTCTGGGATAGTGCGTGTCGGACCAGTTCTCCCCTTCCACACATGTCCTCAAATGCAGTCTGTGGTCTATCAATTTGCAGCGAGACAGGGATAGCTAACAGGAAGTGTCGGACTTGGTAAGTAGTCCAAACATCCAGGGGTGGATCCAGAAGAGATTGCAGTGCGGGTGTCTCCAGCCAACCTCCCCCCGTTCTAAAGTCCCGTATCCGAAATTTGCCGAGATCAATTAGAGTGCGTAGGCGTCGGTTTTCCATCCCCACTGGGAAGTCTGGGTCCCCTATCACCGGGGTGAGCGGGGAGGGGAACGGCGAGATGGAGGAGGTGCGGAACAACGTCCTCACAATCCTTAGAGTGGCACCTATCGTGGGATGTTGGGAGCAAGATGTGGGCATTGGGCTCGAGAGCCACGGAAGGCCTGGGAGCGGGAGCGGGGCGGTCTTCAATTCCATGCGTACCCATTGTTTAAGAGCGGAGTGGCAACACGAGTCCACAACCCTAAACAACGCAATTTAGCAGCCTTTGAACGTAGGATGATTGTTGGTGCTCGGAGCCATGGAGCAAGTATCAGCAAAACAGCAGAATTTGTTAAATGTTCAAGAGCAGCTGTTGTTAAAGTGTTTAAAGACTGGACTGTCAGACGAAAATCTGGGTCTGAACGTGCGAATTGTGGCCGTCAGCGACTAGTCAATGATAGTGCAGAACGGAGAGTGGCAAGACTGGTACAAGACAACAGAAGGGCAACAGTGCAGTGTCAGATTCCTCGCATCACCTTTCATCACCTTTCAACATCTCGTGGAGATGTTACCCAATTTTTGGTAAAATATAAAAGATGGGGTCACGTTGGGTAAATAGATACCAAACATGTCAAGCCTTAAAATTGCAAGCGCCTGCAAATATGTAAAAAATGACCATACCCAAAATTTCCCAAATCCAACACTTTAAAAGCTTTAACCGCTCATCAATTTATTGTAAACAGTGACTGGTGGCCCTAGAACTATTACTTGCACTCCGACGCTTGCAGTGATATATAACATGTGTGGCGCAATCGTCATTTTCGCATGTAGGCGCACCTGACCCATGTTTGCGTTTGAGAAGCGTACCTGGGAATTGAGAAGCGTACCTGGGAATTATAGACCGGTCAGCTTAACATCCATAATATGCAAGTTATTTGAGGGTATGATAAAGGACCATATTCATGAATATACTGATAGGCATGATATCATAAGTCACAACCAACACGGCTTCAGGTAAGACCGTTCCTGTCAAAGTAACCTATTAGCGTTCTTTGAAGAGGTGAGTGGCAACCTAGATGGAGGACGCCTTGATTTTGCAAAAGCATTTGATACGGTACCTCATAAACGTTTAATTTACAAGCTTCACTCTCTGGGCATTGATGAAATGGTGCATACTTGGATTGCGAACTGGCTAAGTGAACGTGTCTAGGGAGTATCAATAAATGGCTCATTTTCCAAGTGGTCCCCAGTTGGCCAGTGGCGTGCCCCAGGGTTCTGTCTTGGGGCCATTGCAATTCAACCTGTTTATCAATGATATGGAAACTGATATTAATAGCAATATTTCAGTTTTTCCTGACAATACCAAAATCTGTAGGGTAGTAAACTCAACAGAAGACATAGAAATATTACAGGAAGATTTGGATAAAATAGGGGGGTGGGCATTTACATGGCAAATAAGGTTTAATACTGAGATGTGTACGGTTGTCAAGGATCTGAACACCTCCAAGGGCGCTGGAGCAGATCCGGAAATTCCAGTGCTCCCCAGCAGGTGTGTTCAGGCAGCCAGTGGCTGTCAGGGACCTGAGCGCCTCCAGGTTGCACTGTGACTCTGGAACCAGGTCCTGCACTTCCAGGGCTCACCTGCAGGTGCCAGCAATTAGGCACCACCTGGTGCTGATCTGGGAGGGTATTTAATCCCTCCCTGCAGTGAGCCTGTTTCCTGTGATCTGTTTCCTGCATCCTGCTGCCTCCTTGTACCCTGACCATTGGTCCGTGGCTCCCCTCGTGTTGCCTTGCTCCCCAGGTTCACTTGCCCTGTTACCTTTTGTGTGTAATTATGTTGTTTTGCATTTTAGTTGGCTATTATTAGTTGCTTGTAGTTACTTGTTTTCTGTGTGTTGAATAAACTATATGCTCATAAGCATTGTCTAGTGTAGTCCCACATTTGGTCCTCCCATATAGATAACTGTATGCGGTGTGGGGGACACCCGTGCACGGTATCCTGACAACGGTTATGCATGTTGGCGTTAAAAATAAGATAGTGAGCAACTCATTAATGGGCATTCTACTGGGGGAATCAGACGTGTAAAAAGATTTGAGAGTCCTAGTGGACTATTGCCTTAGTAACAGCAAGCAAAGCCATGCAGCAGCAAATAAGGCGAGCAGGCTTCTATCATGTATAAAAAAGTGAAAGTACGCTAAAGACAAATCCATAATCCTGTACAAAACCTTAGTTCGGCCACATCTTGAGTATGCAGTTCAGTTTTGGTCACCGATCCACAGAAAGGATGTCCTTGAGCTGCAGAGAGTCCGGAGAAGGGCAACAAAGCTAATAAAGGGGTCAGTGGACCTAAACTATGAGGAAAGACTGCTGAAGGGGGTTTAACACCGCGGATGTCAACTGGTTAAACTTGTCCACTCTAGAACAGAGGAGACTGAGAGGGGACATGATATTAATGTACATATTGTTTAATGGTGATGGGTATTAAACTGTTTACTGTTAGTTCAGTCAAGAATACAAAAGGCTACCCCAGTCAAAAATACACCATCTGAAACTGAAAGAGAAAAGGTTTAACCTTAAACTTCAAAGGGGATTCTTTACTGTGGAGCTGTAAAATTGTGGAACTCTCTTCAACAGACAGTGGTATCAGCTGATAGTATGAAATAATTCAAGAACAGTTTAGATACTCTTCTACAAGATATACAGGGGTACAGGTAATCTTAGAAACACAAACACACACACACACACACACAACCCAAAGGTTAAACTTGATGAAGGCTAAAATCCCCCCCCCCCAAGCGGTGTAAGGACTTACCTTAAATGATGCCTCTTGATCCGATCTTCTTTCCAGTAGTTTTCAGGAATCCCTCCAGCGCTGGTGCCAGTCTCTGATCCAGCGCTGACTGCTGTCTTCTGTCCCGCAGTGTGTGTGCGCGTGCACGCTGCGGGCTGCATGCATTGACTTACGCCCGCCCCATGATCCTTTATGGCCGCTCGAGAACTTTTTAGATCTTCGGACGGGAGCAAACGGCGGAGACACAGGTAAGTAATAACCTTTTTGGTGATTTTATTGTTTTGTTTGTTTTTGCATATATCTACTGCTTCCTAGTTTAATTCTACTTTAACAATGTAACTAGGTAACTAACTCAACTATGTAACAATGTATGTGCATGTATGTGGAGGCAGGGGGAATTTTTTTTTAGATTTATATGTGACTTTACTTTTTAAATTTTTCACCTATAGACTTAAAGAAGCTGATGAAGCAGAGATCTTCATCAGCTTCTTCTCTGGCTGAAGCAGCCAGAGAAATGACAGGCTGAAAGCAGAAGTGATATAATACACATCACTTCTGCATTCAGTAATAGGAAAGGAGATCAGCCGGCAGAATGTGTCGAGCTCCTTTCGACTGAGTTACAGAGAGCCACTGTGCCGATCCTGGGCCGCACGGGGTCAGCGGAACCCGGAAAAGTCGGCAGCGGAGGGGCGTACACATCCATGCACGATACAAGCGATTGAGGGGACACTATAGCTGCCCGAACAGGTGTATGTAAACAACCATCGCTGGCTGTAAATTATATTAATTTCCTGCTCTCTCCCACTCATGCGCGCCTTATATTTACGGCGACCAGCTACTGGGAAGCTGCCATCCGGCCGTTTAATTACGATGGTCGGATGCCAAGTAGTTAATGAGGTTGGGGCTTCTACCAAAGTATGCCTGCTTTGAATGTATAAATTGGGCTCATATAGTTGAAGACAACACTTTGCAGAGGTGCCTTGGCATGGCAGTGTGGCTTACACATATTTTATTTGAAAGTTAGAAGCAGTTTATTTAGAATTTCTATGCTGGCTACCTGGACTGAGTGCTTGGAAATGTTGGTATTGTTTAGAAGTCAACATTAGAGCCCTGCAGCTAGCATTTTAGAAGAATAGGTCAGTTATAGCAGCTCTTATATTCTCTCTGTACAGGATTCCTTTAACAAATAAGAGAAAATATTTAACAAAATACTTAAATGTAACAAAGTACCTTCAGGGGCTTCACCTTTGGCATGTAAACTCATTTTTTGTCTTGAAAACCAACTATGAAGTGTGCTTTTCAGCACTAAACAGCAAATCACCTGAACAAACATGTTTACAGTTTTTAAAAAAAGTTGATCATTTTAATGTAAAATCAACGACTATGTTAACCAGTTGCCGTCCGCCCGTTAAAAAAAACCGACGGACGGCACTGCTGCATTAGCGGGTTGCCGTCTCCAGGCGGCATTTTTAATCTGCTCGTGCGCACGGGCAGAAAATTCAGCTTCTTTTGGGGTCCCCTAGAGACCCCTATTGTCTCCATAGAGAGGACCTGTCAGTGTACCTGTGCTATTATATAGGGGGATTGTTATGAATGTTTGGCAGCATACAGGCGTAGCAAGATTTAGGGGGCAAGCAGTTCATGCAGCAAGGACACAAGGCAAAGCCAAGCAGAGACCAGCAGGTTATTCCCTTAGTGGGGTACTTGCGCTTTTGGTGGGATCACCACCCAGGATCCGGAACCCCTCTTCTAGGGTATTTGATACAGGAAGGTCCTCAGACACAAGGAGAATCCCGAGGCAGGCTGGCAGGCTGCAGGCGTTAGTAGGGTGCACAAACGAATTAGTGAACGCCCTATTAGCGTTCCAATTCGTTTTAAATAGCCCGCCGGAGGAGGACGTGAAGCCTCGCGGCCTTGCGGCACATCTGCGTTCCAGCGTGGAGCGCATAGCGCCTCCCACACCTAGAAGGAAGTGACCGTAACTAGCGGCCGATGCGTACCAGGGTGGAACGCACACGGACCGCGCGGCCCTGTCCCGGTTCGTTACAGTAACTCCATCTTTGTGACCATATTTCATACCGGAATCCCAGGGTTGTTCTCCCCGCAGCATCCACGCATCTTTTGGAAACAGTACGGCCGTGTGTGTCTCTACCTGTACAGCCGCGTCATCCGTTCACAGATTCTTTCACAGAGTAGTTTGAGGAGATTAATAAAAAATGTATACAAATATATATATATATATATATATATATATATATGCATATGTATATATATACTGCAATGCTATAGTATATATATACTGCAATGCTATAGGGTAAAGCAACTCTGACACATCTGCATTGCAGCGCACCACAACACATAAAAGCTATGGTGTGTCCTGGTGTGCTGCATTGCTAAAATAGTGCATGCAGCTTTTTAGGAGGGTGTTAGGATTCCCATTTGAATAAATGGGCTGCCATAACGCCACACACTTCATGACATGCTAACCCACCAAAAAGGTGTAAATGTGCCTTTATATTTCATGAGTTAGGGGACAGAATGGGTAGGAGGAAAAGGGGAGGAGCTACACGCTGACGCTAGTGTATTAAGTGGAGGAGACAGAGCTGAGCTCATACAAGCCGATTTTATGTTTTACAGCGCTGAAAAACCCTTTTAAATGTAAGTGTTCTTATTTTTTATGAATAAACTATCATCTAGCAGTTTTAGGGCAGGTTCACACCATTTTTCAGACCAGATCTGGTCTGGAAAATGGTGTGAACCTGCCCGCAGTTCCAGTGCATTCTAGACCAGACAAAATGAGAGATGCAGTATTTTTCTGGTCTGGTCTGGAACAGACTGCGCTGGTGTGAACAGAGGCCAGAAATAGCATAGAGATACATTGGGATGCATTTTGGGTCCGGAAACAATCTGGTCTGGTCTGGAGATCATCTGGATGTGGTGTGAATGGGCCCTGATACTATGTGCGATCTTGGTTTTCTATTTTGAGCGGATAAAGGTGGCCATACACTTTACAACCATCGCAAGACCATAGTCTTGCGATGGTTGTAAAGTAATAAAAAAAACGTACGATCTGTCCATCTTGGACAGGCAGATCGTACTCTCGATCATCGCAAGCCCGCCCTCCTGAGGGGCGGGCTTCCGATGACCGCAATGCTGAACGGGCAGTGTGCGCGTGCGCACACCGGCCCGTTCGGCATTTGTCCCCCGAGCACCATTCAAACCAGCCGAAAATCGTGCGATTTTCGGCTGGTTTTCTAGCGTGCTCCTTAGACAAAAGACGTGCGACCGTACAGTAGAAATGGTCGCACGTCTTCGTTCACACTGCTCGATTCTCGTACGATCGCGGGATTTCCCGCGATTCTCATACGAGAATCGAGCAGTGTATGGGCACCTTTAGAGAGATTTGGGAGAGACATCGGGCAGACTCATCATTTTCAGCTGTTGGTGATTCAGTGGAGAGGCAGACATCGGACACCAGGGAAGTTTGCGGAGACTTTAATAGACCACTGGGTGGTCGGAATTATCTGGTGAGTGTGCTAGTGTTTGTGCACCTGGAGATGGATCACTGGTGATTGACGATGAATTGAGGCACAGATGTCACGAGTGATTGTGGAACTTTATATGCAATGATTATTTCACTCACTGATGTAATATAAAGAAAGTGAACACAAGGATGTCATCACATTCATTTCTATATGGACTATATATAAGTTGGAGTGAACATTTTGTATACTGTATATGAATTGTCACAAAGTATATCCACTTAGAGGTTTGTAGAAATAATTGGGGATAGCGCAGTGTCTTTTGTTTAATATATCGTTGGAGAAGTTTACATAGCTTCTCTCTCTGCAGCTGTCAATAGGGTGTTATTGAGGAGTTTGGGGACAGCACTATAGCACAGATAATCATTTGTTTTAATAAGTTTGGAGTGATTAATTGGGAGGCTCAGGAGTTGGGCCCCGATATCCTTTTTTAGGGTGGCTCCTTTCCCTTGGAGGGTCCTATGGAGCCACCCTCCTTTGTGCTAGAAAGCTGTGTGTGTGTCTCCACAAATACACAGATACAGAAAGACAAGCCGCTGTCCTGCTCTCTGCTCCCCTCTCCTCCTTTCTCCAAGCTAGTAGATGGACAGTTGCTGGAGACTGCTCTGTCCCTTATGGTCTTGTACTGGACAGGATGATCAGGGATGCAGAGCAAAGAGGTTTGTGAGGGCTGTTCTGAAAACACAATGACTATTTATGCTTGGGCAGAAATGTATAGAAATACTTTGCTGGGCAATGTATATTTGTTGGATCTGAATTCATTGTTGTAAAGAAGTTTGAGAGTCTAATAATACTTTAAGCTGCAGTAACTGTATCTTAGGGCTTGTTTACTCCATTGCACTGTATTAGTGCACACACGCATTAACATGTGTTGCGTTAAAGCAGCCCATTCCTTTAAATGGGTTGTTGACCCCTTCAAAAAGGCGCATTTAGCCACCCCATATGAACGATGGTGCATGCGGTTAGACTGACGTGGAGGAATATCTCTCCTTTACGCACTTTTCGTGAATTCCTCCTCCAAATTGTCGTATATGCTGGCCTGGGAACGGGAATTGCAGACCGAGTTGCCACTGGAGCTGTGGCATACCTGATGTTCACGTCTGTCTAAGGGCCTACTAAACATATCCCTGATAGAAGCTAACTATAAGGTTTTCTCCCGCTGGTATATGGTACCATCAAGACTGTCAGCTATATACCCGGATCAGTCGCCCCTATGCTTCAGAGTATGCGGACTTACAGGAACAATGTTGCACACTTGGTGGGAATGTCCACGCCTACGCCCATACTGGAATAGACTTTATGCTTGATATATAAAGTGCTACAGATCCGACCACCTCGTGACCCACAGTATGTTTTATTGAATCGCCCCGTCCCTGGCCTATCCAAACCTGAAGCCAAATTACTGTCATTCTTCTTTTTGGCTGCGAAAATCTCATTGGCACAGGCTTGGAAATCCCTGACAGTTCCGTTCAAAGTCGTTTCTAAATTGTCGTGGATAATGGTGCACGAAAAACTAAGTAGCATCCTCGGAGATACCCAAAGTAAATTTGAGCAGGTATGGGAACCATGGATGCAATACCCCCACATTTCTGAGTCTCCTTAGCCGAGGGTTCCTATCGCAAAATTGATCCCCATTTGGTGTGTCCCGGATACCTCCTTGATATTTTTCTATACTTCTCCCTTCCTCTACTTTCACCCTTCCCCCCTCCTTGATCTCTAAATATTGTGTCTTTTTTTTGTTTTTTGAACCCATTATGTTGTTTTATCCCTTTTTCGTGAGCATCTAATGTACCTGATATGTCGTAAGCACTATCACCATGCGTTGATCTGACTTACATGACTTTGTAACAGTGAATATCCTTCGAGATGCTATATCTGCTTTGTTTTGTTGTTTTACCCAAAACCTTAATAAAAGAAATTTGTGAGTAAAAAAGGCACATTTAGCATTTATAGCAGCAAACCACACTGCAATCAATGAATGGCAGAGCATCGCACCAGCGTACATGATGTGTTCCAACAGCACAATAGTGAAAACGGGTCCTAAGGATCTACTGATGACGGGGTTCACTGAAGGTATTCTCTGCATGTGCATTTATTCATAAGATGCTAAGTTTCAAATGGCTTGTGACAGGTTTGAGTTAAGAAAATAGTTTAAATGTAGAAGCCATGTCTGAGATAATTAAAGCCCAACTCTGGAGTCACTTCTACCACCCCCCAAACGCTGTCATGTGACACACAGCGTCCTCTTTCTCTTTGGATCTTCTCCCAGCAGGAGGTGGTCTTTAATGATACAGAGAGCAGCCTTGGCATGCTGACGTCTGCTCTGGGCCCTGCACTCACAGTATGTCCTGGGTGTCACCCCTCCTGGAAGACTGAGGACATCTACCGGTGGAATTGAGTTACTGCAAAGCCCCCAACCCCCAGTTTGGGAACTTTTTAAAAAAAACGTGCTTGGATTTGGGTTTTTAAGTGGATCGCTAGCCAAAACTTTTCTTTTGGAGAAAGTGTTGCTTGGTTAGAATCTCCCAAATGTTTTGCAGTCTTTGTCCACATTGTGGAGAAGCTTACTCATTTCCTGTCCCTGTGATAGTGGTCACAGTCAGGAAGTGAAAAGGAATTTCTCCAATAAAGGTCAGTGACTTCAATTTTAAAAAAAAACATGTTTTTAGTATAGTGAGGGAAGATCAGAACCACTGTCGAGATTGTATTCTGGAATGCATCTCTGCTGGGAAGGAGCTCCCTCACGAGGAATTGAAGTGAGAGGAAATATCACTAACAAGAACACAGACAGCCATAGGAATCTCAGAGGAACTGACCCATCTCCACAGTAGCCACAATTTAAAAAAATGGCTGTAGTTGTACTTTAGCAATAATTTATAACACTCAAAACAAACTAATAAAAGAATCGATTGTACAAGTTAGTCACATTAATTCATGTGACACTGTCCATATTTTATTAGTGATATAGTACCACACAGTGATACCCAACAATCTATTGAGAAACTGGATTCATTTAGTAACATAGGCATCCTATGATGGACTAGCCAATGAACAAGTGAAAAATGTCATCATCAACCAACAGAACACATATACAATATTATAGACAGTAGTCAAGTATTAGAGAGGTTGGCATACCTCAAATTCAGCAACTTATTGGAAATCTCTTATACAACTCAAGATATCTACACTGTATTATACATAGATGTGGATTAATTGCACACGCATTGTATGCTGACTGTCCATCATGTAAGAATTCCAGGTTTGGAGAGCCATGTTGCTGGCTGAACTGTGAATATTTATCATGAACCCTGGACAGGTTCTGTGCCTCCATAATTTCACCAATGATTGACGAGCTCCCAGGATAAATTTCGGTCCAGCCCAACATATAGTTGCTCCACAGTGTGTAAGTTACCATATACTTTAAAAGACAACTTATGTATAGTTAGAGAGCTATGATGTATTGCATCAACTTGTATCCTACGTTATAGCACAACTCATGTTTAAAGGACTAGCAAGTCTGAAATAAAAGAAGTTACATTAGGAAAGCGCTACAAATGACATTCACAACTCTGTATGTAAAAAGTACCACATCTGCACAGACAATGAAATGTTTGCCATCTATGTAACTTTGCTGTTCTGTATAGGAACATGGACAATGGCATCTTGTACTTCAGTTTTTTTTCTTTCGTTGCCCATTTGTCCATATGATTCTGCATTATCTTTCCTTTCCCTTTTCTTTGTTTCTAAGCAGACCTATCAAGAACTTAAAGGTCTGCATAAATAAACTCCTGACATTTCACAATATACAAAAGCAGTATCATTGTCCCAAAAAAATATATACTACCTCTTATTAGTAAAAAGGAGTCTCTGAACTCCTGTTAAGGACAGTGCCCAAGCAAGGTCCATCACAAAGGAGGGTTCTTTCTCCACCCCCCCCCCCCCCCCTTAAAAAAAACAAAAAAATAAGTTATGTGTTCACTGGGACTGTTCTTTGATAGCAGGGTGGGCTCATCTGAGCGAGACAGAGATGGATTTTTACACTTGTGATGGGTTGAGAGGCAGAAGAAGAGGGACTGAGCTATGCCAGTGTAATAGATTTTTACACTGTCGGTTATGACAGATTTCTACACTAGCAGGTTATATGGTTTAGGCATGAGAAAGTGTAATGAACTTATACGCTGCCTAGTCACAGAGTCAGGTCGCAGCAAGCAGATGAACTGTGCACGACAACATGTGTTAACAAAGCCAACAACATAAATGGCTCATGTAGACAGGCAACGTATTAGACATCGTGCTGATCAAAAGCATATGAAGCAAAGTCTTTGTTTCACACAATGCAAATGCATCTCAATATGGCCTGCAGCTTCTAAAGAAAGCAGCTTCAGAACTGTCATCCCCACTATGCCATTGAAGGAAATGGAAATCTGCTGTTCTGTATTTAACATGCAAAGGAAATGCACATCAAATGCAGAAAAACATTGTGTGTCTACATAAGCCCAAAGGCTACTGCTCAGGAAGCAGCATTTACATGATCACGTTGTCCGTGGACCAGCATCTTAGACCCTGATGTGGATGGTGGTTCTAGATAATGCCTAAACAAAGAGGACACCATCCTTCTAGGGAGAAAGCAAGAGGCAGCAATGTCAAGAGGAGCACTGTACTGTACTAGATTTACGCATTACTTAGCATACATGCACTTAGCAAGACAAATGCCTCTGAGCGCAAGTCTTCTTTAGAAATAAATCTGGTTGGTTTCCATATTTTAACACTGAAGTCCATAGAAAGCAGACACATCATAAGGTGCTTTTTACTCTATTTTGAACCCACCTTTTGCAGGTAATGGTTATAAAGTAATTAGGAATCAAAGACTGATGTAACCGCAAGCATTTTTCTGAAGACATTAAAAAAATTAGTTAAAACGGACATTTGAATGAAAACGGAGACATCCTGTGCTTCTTTATTCCACTTTATGAATGGATGAAAACATACTTTTGCACAGACCCTCAGCTACGTAATTTAACTGACAAATGGCAATATTCTATGGCATTGTAACATATTCCTGAGAAGTTTCTGACATTTTTACATATGTATCTGTGAATGATATTTTATTTTTAATTTAAATCAACATTTATATATTTAAATATTCAGTATTATTTTGGTCAGAAATTAGGATTCTTTGATTAAATTTTACTTTTTTAGTAGCTTTAATGCAAAGAATCCCAGCTTTCATTAGTCTTTAAACACCTGACAAAAGGCAATCTCTGTCTGGTCGATGTGGGCCATGGTCTATTTCTGCACTATTTGCAGTAAGGGCATCTCCAGGGGATAGGATAGAAATACCTATTAGTTAGTACAGGGCCGAACAAATCCCAGGGGACAGGTCACCGGTGCTCCTTAAATATTACAACAGGCTCCTAACTTTTGAGGTTCTCTACTTGCTGTCAATGGAGCTAGTTCCTAAAACAAAACAAAAATCCTGCTGGCTCCTGGATTGGACAGACTGGCTCCTGAATCCAAAAATAATTTGTCCACCCGAGTTAATGTGTATTATAAGATTTCTCTTTAACTCAGATGGAGTGTTTACACAAAGTCCCTACTTATTATATTAAGCAGCAATCATGTAAATTAAAATTAGGACTGCCGTTGGACTGCAGTTGGAGTGCCTGCTGAATGCTAAAGAAGGAGTGGGCGTTATGTAGGATTGATTTAGGAAGCATTCAGCACTGGCATTAGCAGTCTTAACTTGTAGTCCATATAGCAGGCAGGACAGTGGCCCCTTACGCTGGACAGCCACGTAGCACACCAGAGTGTACACGCATTACTTTACAAATCATTTGGCAGGTATGACAGCTTCTACACAAGTTGAAACAGTGTATCTAGCTGTTTGGGTTGAGCTGCCCTTTATATATGCCTCGCTGACTTTAATTATACCTTGATAATTGATACAATTGACCTTTTCTTTTTTTTAAATGTCATATTACAACTTTTTATAATATTTTGCATCACTATATAAGCTTCAAAATGTCTAGTTTACACTTCTGTTAAATCAGAGAAAAGCCTGCCAAAAAAAGCCTAGTAACACAATGAGTTAAAGAGATTACTAAGAAGACGAGGCTGATAAGGAAGAACCGATTAGATCTTTGGCTTGGATTCCCTTTACAATGGTCTGGTCCAAGCTTACAAAACTGTTTTTTATTTGAACTCTGTGCGGTTGGTGCTTGACATAGAAGAGACCTGGTGTGGGTCAAGGGATAGGAGAAAAGTCGTTCCTAAGATGATTTGGTCCAAGTTATACGAGAATGGTTGGTCCTAAAATGAATGGCCCATATGATATCAGCTTGGTTGGTCTTGAAAAAGATTTGGGATAACTTTTTACAACAGTCCTTGTTCCAGGAGAACATTTGTGATGCTGAATGTGACAATGATAGTTATTAAACTAGTTGCATTGCTCAGACGCTCTGGTACAAAGACCACATTCTCATTGAGAGGACTCAGATCATTTTAAAGGCATCCTTGCCAACGTTTGAAGACGTATGAAGATCCTTGCACTGATTTAATGTGCTAAAAAAGGCTCTAGGACGGGTTGGGGAAGATTTACGCTCAATCTTAGAAGTCCTACTAGCAAACAGAATATTGGATCCCGGATGGATTCTCCTACAGGAAGTTGGGCACAATCCCTTGTATAACTGCTAGGGGGAAGGGGATTGTTTTCAATGCTTTGTAGTTGGTTTCCTCCTTCAATAGGATCAAGGGCCTCCGCTATATGAATAATCTGCCTTGTTATGCATCACTAGCTTGTTGTCCACAAAGTAGAAACTGTCTGATTGCGTCTCGTAGGGATGGATGATCATTTCACGAACTGCAGGAAAAAAGAAGAGCGAATCAAGGCAGAGAAACAACTAACAGATGATTCTGTTAGAAGCTTTAAAATTAAGTAATTCAAATTGACCAGAATACTCTTAGGAGAAAGACAGCATAGGTGCTACAATGTCAGATGGTTTCATTTCCACTAAATGATATTTGCAGTAAACTTGGTATATAAGAAGACTCTGATGCAAAAGTGCCCCTTCCTGTGAATTAACAGTGCATTGGCATGTGTTTAGGATATTGTGTTTGTTTAAAAGCACCAAATTAGTTCTACACTTGATTGAATTCTAAAATGCAATGCCACCATACATGGACGCCGCAGCATCAGGAACTGCAAGCACAGTGTCTTAAACACATGCCAAATTCCTGCTTTGTGTCTTTGTACTGGGCATTAAAGCTGAAATCCAAGAAAACTGTTAAAGAGAAAAGTAAAATCTCCTTTGGATGATCAATGTACACTGCAAGGATTTTTTTTTAAAGTGGCACTAAACTCAGGAGTCAAATCTTTAAAGGAGAACTATGAGGTGAGTGAAAATCACTCATCCTCATAGTTCGAGCCGACGCGTGACAATGAAACTGTCACACGTCGGCTCAATAGATCGAAAAATAAGCGAACGCATACCGTCGCTCGCTCACTTCTCGATCATCTCCCTGCAGAGAGCCATGACTGTCAAGTCACGGCTCCCTTCAGGGATTCCCCCTCTCCCCGCTCTGATCCTGCAGCGCTGACTGGATGAATGGACGAGGAAGGGGGCGGGTACAGCTGGCTCTGCCTCTAGATAGGCAGAGCCAGCTCTCACTCATGCAGCTGGGTGGATCTCGACAGTAATGTCGAGGCGGTCTCAGTATACCGCGAGCTGTAACTCTCGATATACTGAGCTTTGGGTCACGGGAGGAGGTTAGTATATGTCCTCCCGTGACCCTAAAGATAACTAAGGGGAAAAACACTTACCCTATAGTTCGCTTTTAAAAGTACATTCAAGTACCTTAACTATTAACAAAAATGTATATTATTTGTGTATCACTCGGCTGTAGATCCTCAAATCATCTCTGAATTGGTGCTGACACTGTCCTTCCTTCTGGAGGGTGGCTACTTTTGTTCCCCATGGTCCCTGTGTGTGTTGTAAAGTATCCACCGCTCCAAGCTCACTCCTGTGATGGACTACAATCTCACGTTTAGTTTATTCATTTGTATTGAGATTGTAGTCCATCACGGGAGCACGTTTGGAGCGGCGGTTCCTGGTGTGTCTGCAGGACACAGATGGCAAAACAAACACCTGATGGATTTTAAACTCTTTCCTTAAAGGGTTTCTAAAGCCTCCGTTTTTTAAGCATATATCTACTGCTAGCAAGCAGTAGATATTTGCAAAAAGTTTTTTTTTTTTTTTTTTAAACCCATTTTAAACAGAGGTTTAAACTTACCCCGTCTTTGCCGCGCGCTCCCGCCCGAAAATCCGAAACTGCTCGGGCGGCCGCAAAGCATCTTAGGGCGGGTGCATGTGTGATAGCGTGAGCTTAACTCATGGTAATGTGCGATTAGCTCAATGGACCCTTAAAGCAGAAATAAAGTATTTTTTGCTGAATGGAAATCCAAAAAAGAACTTTGTCAGCGTGTCAGTAATATGGAGCTACAGTCCATGAACCCATCACACTCAAAACCGCTGTTCCTTATAAAAGACGGGTGCTGCGGAAGTCGACGGATGGCAACCGTCTATAATCACAGGATAACATAGACACCGGCACTCCAAGTATTGAATCAATGGTGTCTGTTTATTGACGCATGAAACATAGCGCAATGCATCAAAAAGCAGCGTTTCGGGGTCTCACAAGATCCCCTTCATCAGGCAAAATGAGTAATCTTCACTCATTTTGCCTGATGAAGGGGATCTTGTGAGACCCCGGAACGTTGCTTTTTGATGCATTGTGCTATGTTTCATGTGTCAATAAACAGACGACATTGATCCATTACCTGGAGTGCCGGTGCCTATGTTATCCAGTAATATGGAGCTGTCACAAACCTTTCATGAATTTGGCACAAGAGTTCTACATACAGCAATAATGTTAGAGCTGTGTCACAAAGTCTTTATTGTATCGCCCCCATGCATGCACTCTTTTCAACCTGAGCTTTCAGGGTGTTTTCATGAAAATAAAAAAACTTTACTTCTGCTTTAAAGAAGTCTCTCTTTATTATAATGATTTAGATGAAGATCCAATCACATGCAGGAGTTATTCATATACAATTCCAGAACATTTCCAAGAGTTCACAAACTCTTCCTCACAATAGTACAAGGTGCCTCAAGTCCCACAGTGACAAAGACTATAAACAAATCAAGGAAACCTACTCATCGATGTTTATCATGAAGAAGGAAAAGCCACTTACTGAGATCCTCTGAAAGCTGTGGGAATTCATAAATATGTTCGCATGTGTTTTTACTGCTGGGGATGCAGAAGCCAAACTCAAAGTCGAAGCTTTTCAAGAGCTGATCCCGGAAGTAATGTCTCTCAATCATACGAAAGTTATTAATGGGCTTGTCACCAACTGTAAATTCAACCCTGGAAATTTTGTAACAGCATTTTTAATTAAAAAAGCATAAACTTATCTTGCTACATTTTATCACAGGCAATAATATTTGATTCAATTTCTATGATTGTCTACAGTTGCTTGCATTTATGATCTTAGGCAATCTATAGATATCAAAGTGATACTAAAGTCAGGAGTTGAATCTTAAAGATGTATTCAAGTATCCTAACTATTAACAAAATGTATCTTATTTGTGTATCACTCGGCTGTAGATCCTCAAATCATCTCTGAATTGGTGCTGACATGCCGGTGTGCTGCTGCTGCTGCTCCACTACTACAGGTGAAACTCGAATAATTAGAATATGGTGCAAAAGTTCATTTATTTCACTAATGCAACTTAAAAGGTGAAACTAATATATGAGATAGACTCATTACATGCAAAGCAAGATTGTTCAAGCCGTGATTTGTCATAATTGTGATGATTAAGGCTTACAGCTCATGAAAACCCCAAATCCAAATCTCAGAAAATGAGAATATTGTGAAAAGGTGCAATATTCTAGGCTCAAACTGTCCCACTCTAATCAGCTCATTAAGCCATAATACCTGCAAAGGGTTCCTGAACCTTTAAATGGTCTCTCAGTCTGGTTCAGTAGGAATCACAATCATGGGAAAGACTGCTGACCTGACAGTTGTGCAGAAAACCATCATTGACACCCTCCATAAGGAGGGGAAGCCTCAAAAGGTAATTGCAAAAGAAGAAGTTGGATGTTCACAAAGTGCTGTATCAAAGCACATTAATAGAAAGTTATGTGGAAGGGAAAAGTGTGGAAGAAAAAGGTGCACAAGCAGCACGGATGACCGCAGCCTGTAGAGGATTGTCATATCACTCCCGTGATGGACTACAATCGCAATACAAATTAGTAAACTAAACCTGAGATTGTAGTCTATAACAGGAGCGAGCTTAGAGTGGTGGCTACTTTACAACACACACAGGGAACATGGGGAACAAAAGTAGCCACCCTCCAGAAGGAAGGACAGTGTCAGCACCAATTCAGAGATTATTTGAGGGTCTACAGCCGAGTGATACACAAATAAGGCACAATATTGTTAATAGGGTACTTGAATGCATCCTTAAGATTTATCTCCTGAGTTTAGTGTCACTTTAAATGGGAGCAGATATGTAGCAACAATAGAACGTCCATATGATCTTCAAAAGATATAGTAGTGGAGCAGCAGCAGCAGCACACCTGCATTAGCTTATTTCAAGAAAAACAACAGCAACTGAATTTGACTTGATATCATCATCCGCTTGCCATGTACAGCAGAACTCAGACTGCAATAGGGAGAAACAGCACAAGGAGTCAGTTAGTTGTGCTGCAGTGCTCCCGGATAGGAGGAGAGAGTACAGGGACATAGAGATGAGCTCATCACTGTGCTGCTTAACTAATCACTGACCAGTCACAGGATGGAGGTCCAGCAGGATTGAATAAACACCTTGAGCCGAGTACTGAACTATTGTGAATGGCCTAATGTAAATGTTCAAAGAAAGTTAAAAGGTATTCTAAGGGTAGCTAGGATCATAATTAGCAATAACTGTGCCATTATATAACACACAACAAATTCAGTACCAAGAAACAGAACTGCTAAAGGAGAACTAAATTCATATATGTCATCATAAGAAATGCGTGGTCTAAGGCCCCATTCACACTGAGCGACATGAAAATCGCGCGATTTTGAGCGATATCGTGCAACTTTTTCCTATTGGGCTGTATGCAATCAGGAGCAAAATCGCTCGAAAAAAGGGTCATGTAGGAGCGACAAGCTACCAGCGACGAGCTACAAGCGATATTGAGCGACGAGATGTGAACAGCTCCTTTGAAATGGATTGGAGAAGCTACATAGAGCGATATCTCGTGGAAATTTTTGCAGCGATATCGCTGCAAAAATCGCTCCATAAATCGCTCAGTGTGAATGGGGCCTTAAAGCAACATCAAGTAAGTCGCTTCTGGTACTTTCCACATTGTTTAAAAGCTGTATAAAAAGTGTACCTGTTAGTGGAAAGTCAAACCCTGGACCATTAAAAGTGGACTCCAGGCAAGCAGCTAAATACACAGCAAAAAAAACTACAAAAGAATTTGTTGTTCTGCAAAATCTGCCTTGTGATTCAGGCACCCATGCCAAGTAAAGGTGCCCATACACCTTACAAATATCAGCCGATTTTCGTATGCGATCACGTTTTCGTCCGATATTCGTAAGGTTGAGGCAGTGTACAACCGCAAATACTGTACAATCGATCAACTTTTGACTAACCAGCAGGTTAGAAACCTTCGATCGTATGATTTTCGCAAGGTTGGTGGTGTTTCTGTACGTCAAAATTCGTACGATTTACACTGCACATGTGCAGACGAAAATATGTGCGGTCGATTACTGCAATTCGTCTAGGTGCTTTCTTCTAATTACAGCTGAACCAACCTTGCGCGTAATTGGGGCAGGATGGGGCCGCCATATGAAAAGTATACGCCGCTTCGATCATCGGACGAAAAACGTCGTCCGATGATCGTAAGTGTATGGGCAGCTTAACACAGCAAGGTTCTCAGCCACAAGCAGCTACAGTGTCATTTGATTAAGAACACCATCCAGTGCCTGATGACTGTACACTGAAAGAGCAGCAGCATACTAATGAGGTCAGCCCACTGCTCACTGATGTCTCCTGCTGTCCCCATCAGTATGGGCACTCTGTGCTGTTCTACAGGGGATTACAGAAGGAAAAGATTAAGTTATACTAGTTCCACTCCAAGAATAAATAATACATATATTTATTTTTCAATAAATACATAAATGGTAATCATTGGTGTTTTCATAATTGCCTAACGTTAACTGACCACACAGAGATGTAATTTACTTACGTTGCCCCAACCTGGCGCAGTCTGAGGAAAGCGGGTGTGAATTGGTACCTGACAAATCTACCTGCGTTGGGATCCACATCTTTCTTGTCACCATGTTCTCGCTCTAAAACAAAAATAATTAAAAAAAACAAACAGTCATTTATGTATTGGCAATAAGTAACTCTAACAGGAGGTGGCGCTGCTCCAGAAAATTGAAAGGGGGTGGAACAACTACACTTGTGCGTTTTGCTGAGATGCATTTTCCCTTGAAATTAAGGGAAATGCACTACATGCACATTGCAATGTACTTTATATTACAAGTCAACACACTTAACACATGACAATTCAAGTGCACTGGCACACGTTAACACAGTCTTAACACGCATTGGTTTGCGGTTTCATGCATTTCCATTTCGCACAGACTTTTGACTTTACATTTTTTTATGATATGATTTTAATTGACTCATTACAGTTTTCTGTTTACATTTGGCAGAAGTTTTAGAGATATTTGGTTTATATGCACGAATAATTATTTTAGTGAATTTTATGGAAAATCCTAAAAGTAGACCTTGCATGAAGACACAGTTTAACATTATAACCAAAGATTGTAACTCGATCTGCTAAGCTTTTGTAAGCCATGTAAAATCTTCTAAAACCTGACCTGTGTGTAGGTTCCGATGTAAAGAGCCTCAATCCCACTGCACTGAAATAATCTTGTATGTATGTATGTATGTATGTATGTATGTATGTATGAATGAATGAATGTATGAATGTATGATAGTCCATTGTCAATACTGCCAGGTGATTTCCTCATGTGATATCAGCAATTTCGCTCATCGCCAACCTGTTGTCTTGTCTAAAGTCTCATTAGCCACAACAAGAGCTCCTTCTATACTCTCTGTGGATATGCAGATCTTCCAGCACCTAAATACAATTCCAGTGAAAGGATTATATGGACTTAAAAAGTATTAATAATAATCCTTCTAGGAAAGATTTAAATGTGATATTATCCACAGGTCATTTTTTGTTTTAACATGACCATATTGCAAGGTTGTCTTTCAGTGTACTTACAAAAAAAAAGACAATAGTACAACTAAAAGTCACTCTGCTCTGCAAATCAATTTTATAGTTCTGGGATAAAAAATGTATCTCAGATCTCTCTATTTTGGCAAGTTGTACTCTTGAAAAACAGGAGGAAAGTACTGCTACATCCTTTCTTTTAGAGATGTAACAAAAAAGACATTCTACATAATACTGCTTGGCCACTAGGTGGAACTGCTCTATTGCGTATAACAGCTCACGAGTACCAACATCTTTTGAATCAGGCAAGGCACAATATGCACACTGAGCGTCCCATAAAATGTCATCAATCAGTAATCCGGCTTCAATCAACCAAAATCTGATTGGTTGCTGTTGGTTATCGCAGTTTATGTGGTAATAATGACAGTATAAGCTGTTAGTGTACAGAAGTCATGTTCTTAGAAGAGAACCCACAGAACAGGAACAGGAAACGCATCCCAGGAAACAAGTGCCACAGAGATGAATCATAGAGTTGCATATAAACTAAACATAACACTCATAACATCTGGATTGCATCAATAATAGATGTTCAACTTTTTATTTGTATAGATCACTTCCAGTACTGAGGCTGCATTTTATGCTGGTGTGTGCTAGTGGTGCCATTGATTCCAGAACATTATCAAAAGTTTAAAAAAAATGATTTTTAGATGCAGCTATCTGTTAACTATGGAATCCAAATGGCTCTGTGAAGCAGTCTGCTAAGCATCAGACAGAGGAGAATGCCACAGAGCCTAATCTAGTTCACTTCAGAAGAAATCTCATCTTTCACAACATGTAAACCAAAAAGCCAACACATTTCAGGGGCTCAAAGCTCTCCCTCCATAAGGGTCCGAGCACTGGCATCAAATTCAGATTTTAACTGAATTGTCAGTGATTTCAAATATTGAAGCCAGAGGCAGCTTAGCAGCTAGCATTTTTAGAAGTAGGGCAGCAATAGCACCCCCCATATTTATTCCAATACATCAAGGCTGGACAAATTCATATGTAATTCTGGAGCGTCAGCATTACCTTTCCCACTCCTGCCTCTCCCTTGCTTCTTTGACACTAAGCCACCTGAACTTCCAGATTTTACTTGAAGTGCCGCGTCCTCTCAGAATGGCACCCTCCTCCTGACAGGCCACAGCTAGGTCCGTGCTGCACGTCTGACCGTGGCATCCTCCTCCCCTTTTCAGCCTGCAGACAATCAGAGCAGCTTCCTCTCTTTGCCCAGACTATTTAACCTCAGTGTGGGCCTTACTTGCTGCCTGAGCAACACTTGTGATTCTCGTCCATTGCCTGCCCCAACCTTTGGCTTTGTCTCCTGGTGAACCTCTTCTGCTATCTGCTGAGCAAAGTGAATCTTTGGGTTGCAACCTAGGGTCAGCACGCAGTAAAATTCATCCACCAAATCAGGTGCATCAGGTGCTCTGGTGAACACCAGCTGGCTCTTAGACTTCACGCGTCAATGCTAAAGGCTGATAAAGGGACCCTGTGTGGCCCCAAAAGCGCTTGTTGTTTATATGACAAGGAACTTCAATTAATGAACATTTGCTTAACCCAAGAAGGATTTTGGTGTGCTGGTGACATCTTTGCACAATTGCTGATATTTGCGGTGTCATCCGCAGTCACTGCACCCCCCCCCCTACCCCCCTTCAAGGGATTTTTCGGTAAGGAGTGCATAAAAACTGGCATGATTATACAAATCAGGGTGAGGTTTAAAGAGGCCAAATGTATCTCTGTGGATATTCTCATTGATCCAGGTCCTGTAATGTTAAATACATTTTGCTACTCAAAGTAGCTGTTCCTTACACTTATTAGAGCTGAAGAAGCTAATAGAATTCCCTTCACTTTATGGAGATTTCCTCTAACTTCCTGTTGCATGAGAGGAAGTTAAGGAAAATCTCCCTTGCAAGACAAAGACAGCAACAAATAAACTAATATGAGGTTTTAAGCCTTTGCCTTTTCAAATATTAAAACTTTTAATGCTTGTAATGCTGTACAGCCAATCTTGGATCCCTAAACCCCTGCCAGACAGAACAGTCAGGACTTTGACCTCCATGGCAACAACTGCACAGCATGGTCAAGGCCCCCACCCTGCTCATATGACTGTTAAGGAACAGCAGCACACTCATGCGGTTATCCCTCTGCTAACTGCATTCTCCTTCTGTCAACTTGTATCTGAAAGATTCAGGTACAAGTTGCGCTTATTGCACTAATTTAATCATTTCAGTGAATATGGAACTACATTAATTGATGTTCTCTCTCTCTCTCTATATGCCTGGGGATTTTACAACAGTTCATTGCATAATAGGGTTAATTCACGAATTGTTACAAATAAAGGCCATTCTGTTGGCATTACTGAATATAATTGGCTAAAACCTACAGTAAACTCCCCATTATTTGGCATCCAAGCAACTCTCAAGCAACCAAAAACCAAGAAAAAAATATCAAGGACATATGTCCTCGATTTTTTATTTGCCGGTGGCTTGATTTATACATAAAAATTGTCGATTCCTTGGTGCACACTAAAAAAATGTTGTTAGCAACTTGCTTAAGAGTTACTATTAACCAAACTTTACAGTTATCCGGCACCTACCGATCCCCGTGGGTGCCGGATGACTGGGAGTTTACTGTATTTACAATATAGTTTACTAAAGTGACCCTGTCATTTCACAAGTTAGTATAGCAAGATCTGCCTGTACAAATACACTTAACTTTCTCACTGCCCCTGCCTCCAAATACTGCTCCAGTACTGCAACATTTTTTCATTCCATGGGAATGCAATCAGGCACAGCCTGCAGGAGAATGGCAACTCTGCTTGGAATTCAGGAGCAGTGCAGCATCGTTGCCATACCATCACAGGAAGCTGCATGCAATGGACTTCACTGGCAGGTTTAACAGGTATTTGAGGGACTTTTCAGAGCGACTAAGAGAAAACTGTAAGTGCGGATGTCCCTATTAGTTGTTTTAAGTCTGAAGTGAAACCCATACTTCCAGGAGTCATGATCTCCTTGGTCCCCTGCACCATCACTGGTTAATTATGCTGACCTCCAAGTCAATGCTTTCTCCTGTAGTGACATGGATGTCAGCAAAAGGAGTCAGTGAGAGCTGCAGGGGGCCCCAGGAGATCAACACTCCCCAAAGTGGTTTTTTTTTTCTGAGGACCACGGTGGACTTCAGGAGTTGGGCAGCAGAAAAAGGTATTCACTTATACTAAAGTTGCTAAGGCAAGATTTATGTGAATCAACAGGAGCGCTATAAGGTGCTATACTGTATGTAATAGCTTTAGCAACGTATGATCAAAACAAACAAATTATTTGTATTTTTAAAAAAAAGGTATCTAGGTACACAAAATTCATGACTTAGCATCTGTAGTAAATCAACGGGAGCGCTATAAAAGGTGCTATACTGTATATAATATGTATATAATAGCTTTATATAATTGCTTCAGCAACGTATGATCAAAACAAACAGTTTATTTGTATTCAAATTTCTATTTACCACAATGCAATAACTCTGAAGTTGAGCATAATCAGGTCTTACACAGGAAATAGGATAGAATGTAGACCAATGAAGAAATACAAAATGACTAGATTATGAAACAGTAGTAACAGTTTTACTTGTTCCACTTCTTGCAGGACATATTACAATAGGGAGGATCGTAACTGATAAAATTAGAATACAAACTTGCTAAACAGGAATTGTTGCATTTCCTCCGTTTACATTTGATGCATAAACTGATGCTGCTGTCCTTGTTATATGTTCCTTATTTTCATACGTTCCGCAAGCATAATTTCCCTTCTCAATCTGTTTACCCAATAAAATGTATAATTGCTGTAATATTATTTTTACTACTGCTGTTTTACTAGTCTGCATAGACATAGGTGGCATATATTAGGGATATATAGATTACGGGATGCACCAAAATTACATTTTTCAATCATTTTAAAATGTTTAATACTTTTTTCATTATTATGTTTTGTTTTTTTAGTTTACTGTCAGGGGCTTTGGGGAAATATCAGGGGTCTAAACAGACCCCTGATATTTCCCTTTTAAAATAGAAAAAGATTGAGGATTTGAGGACCGTCTTCTCAATCTCTTTTTCTGCAGCCCCAGCACTCAATGAGCACGCACCTCTTAGTACAGAGGCTACCTGTTCATTCATAATCCAGAGATAGAACATATACACTATCAACCCAGTAATCATTGGACCGGAAGCCTTTGAACTAAGCTGTTTCCCGTTAATTCATAAAGTGAGCAGATAGTTAATATTTACTAAATCTCCATTCATAAATTAACAGGAAGTGATGTATAGCACTTCTTCATTCATAACTAGGGTCATAGTAAGCTTACTATGTCCTAATTTATTTACAAACACTGGGTGATCAGTACTGATTGCTCATTGTTTGAGCTCCGCTCTCCATCCTGACTACTGTCCCCTCCCGACTGTCACCGGAGCCGAGCTCTCCTCCCCGAACCACACTGCTCGGCCTACTGATAGCTTCTCTCCACCCCACTGGGCACCGGCAGCTGGTTCGGCTCTGTGTCCCCTCTGATCCCCACTGCCTCTGCTGATACACAGGCAGGAGAGGGCAGCAAGGATAGGAGGGGATACAGACCAAAGTCCCCTCTGATTCCCACTGCCTCTGCTGATACACAGGCAGGAGAGGGCAGCAAGGATAGGAGGGGATACAGACCAAAGCTTGCAGCCGGTGCCAAGCGGGGAGGAGAGAAGCTGGGGATGCACTTTATTTCTACTATTGCCATTTTGTCCATAGTGCCATTTTCGACCGAAATGTTTCAGTGGCCAAAAACTTTGCTGCATCCAGTCTCGCAAAGGAGATATTCTCCTTGCAGACAAAGTTGTCCAGCAAAAGTGAGACTGGGACAAACTACAAACACTGCCATTGGTGCTTACAATGTTTCAAAGGGAACTCCATATAAATAGTTAGCAACTACTGTGCTGTGTAGAGTTGAGTTGAGGAGATTGATGTGGATCCCAATTTCTTCAGAAATAATAGAGGACAGATACGCGTCTATGGCCAGGCTAAATCATTTTGCATTACCTCACTGAATAAGGCTGATGATCCCAAATTCCTGTCCATCAAAAAATTAACTTCTTACAATCCACAGTGCTCTGTGCTTAATTAACGCATAACCCTACAATCCTCTTGTTGCTATTAGCAGCTGAACAAATAATCACAAAGGATAAAAAAAGAAAGAAGCAAAAAATGATAAATATACAGCAATAAAATATAAAAAATGTTACCAGGTAAACAAAACACTAAAAAGGTGCTGCTATCTAATACAGAAATAAATAATAAGCTATAAAAATGAAAACAGAAATCTTTAGACATGTTTAAGTCAAAGAGGACAAAACACTCCAGCGAGTGTGTTTGAAGCACAATGGTGTTGGCAGAATGATTACAGTGTAAAAATCACACGGATATGGACCAATTATAAACTAACAGGATCACATGTATATAACATATTTAAAGATTTCTGTATTAGATAGCAGCACATTTTAGTGTTTTAACTGGTAGCATTTTTAATCTCTTTTTATTTGATGTAGATAGGGTGGGGAAGTGCTGTATTTTCATATTTTTTGTTTAATCAATGAACCTCACCTGATGCTGGTGGCTTTGTGATTTCAAATAGAACAGTTGCTGACTCCATGTCCCGGATTTTAAATCTCGTGAAATCTATCTTGTAAATATTTTCTTCTGGCGAGCATAAATAATCTGTTAAAAGAGCAAACGGATAGTTAGATTTGGGGAACAAATCCTTTTACCCATAGAAGACTGAAAAACTTGTTTGCAAGCTAAATTGTTTACTATGTTCATCGCCTTAGGTTTGTCATCCACTGCTCAGTTTTTGCTTTTACGACCATTGCTTGAGGTAGATTTACACAAAATCATCTTTTAGTTACAGGCCAGGGAAAGGCCGAGCTGCTCCCTGACATTTAATATAAAGTGGGAACTCATGCAGTTAAATGTTTACACCATAGTTGTGCCTCTGTTCCTATCCATGCTTGGGTATTCCCAGTGCTCCTGTTGAATTCTCCATAAAATAATTTTTTTAAAAAGCAAAAACACAACACCTGCTTCCCGGCCAATCAGGAAGTTGGGAGGCGGGTCTTTACCCGCTGCCTGGCTTTCTGCTGTTTGGCCTGCTCAATACTGGTTAGCTAGGAAGCCGACTTCCCGGCCAATCAGCACTGAGCCAGCCAAACAGCTTCCCGGTCAAACAGCATGGAGCCGGCTTCCCGGCCAAACAGGAAGCCGGCTCTATGTTCCCTCGCACAAACCTCCCTCTGACTGGAAGTTCCGGTATCAGCGGTATGTCCGGTACTAGTTATCGGTACTTGTGCAGATACAGAGTATTTGGCCGAGTACTCATACTCACCCTAATCCTCCGATACATCCCTACTTAAAATAATCCAGTGATAATGCAGAGTACATGTACACATTAGAAGTGCTCATTACAACACAGCTTTGACCCTTATTGAGCATTCCCTTTCCATATAGTATGTGTTCCACAATCAGCTTTAGTCCTGGATCACACCTAGCTTTTTGTAGTGTTTTTTCTGCCCTGAAACATGCTTAAAAAAAAAAAAATGGCCAAAACAAAATCCCATTAATTTCTATGCCCATGTTCACATCTGAGGGTTTTGTCACTTGTAGCAAAACGCCCGTACTAAGACGTTCCTCACAGCCACCTTTGGAAGTCTAAAGCTGATTGCACCCACTGAGCAAGTATACCCACCCTGATACAAGTGAAGACCTATCTGAAATATAGCTGCAGTAAATTATAATTCAGATTAGAATAAAGTTAGAAGACTTTTGGATTAAAGTGTAGGTTGAGTGTTTGCTGAGTGTTTCTTTTGTTCCCTAAGATTGCACTTTTTATAAGAGTTGCTGTTCCAGCTGCTAGGTCTTTTTTAAAGGTCTATATAGTGGTCTGTGCACAGGAATTAATCCTAACAGTAAAAAAACACCTCAAATGTGTTTCTGCTATGCCTGTTCTGTGTGTATGGCAAGCATCCTTAGAGGAAGAATTAAATCTACAAGAAGCACAAGGTAGATACAGAACTACAGTATATAGTAGAGTTATCAAAGCAGCAGGGGACACGGTGCACTTTCCAATTAAGCACCAGGAAGATAGGCCATGGAGAGCCATCCAAACTACTAGGTTCAGAGATTTGTATAACTTACAAGGAACTAATTTGGTGGAAAGACAAATGAATCCTCTTGATTTTTTAAAGTTGTTATTGACATCATTTAAAGTCATACTGGTACCCAAAAGGTCTGAAAATGATGATTTTGACATTCAGCAAAGGGGAGATGGGAACATATTGGGCAAACCATTAAAGGTCTTTCATCACAAAAAGTTTTAGAACCCCTGCTCTAGGTGGACATAAACAAACCCATAGAATGTACATGTACATAGCAAATGAAAGTCACCAGAAGCTAACCCTTGTGGGGCAATTTCAAGTTCTCAAATGTAGCTGGAATTACAAGGGGATAAATGTAGACCAGGTATCAAACACATAGATTGAATAGAAAAAACAATAACAATGGTTAATGTAGACTGAGGGGTTGAATAAAACATTCCAGTCTTATCTCTATAGATACAGCTTAGACACTGGACCACCAGCTTTACCCTGGCAACACTTTTCCCTTTCCAGATGATCCTATCATATAAATTCTCAAGTGGCAAGGTATGAGAGGAAGGATTTATGCACTACATATCTCTCTAATCCATGCCAAAACTAATCCAGCCACCAACAGGATTAAATATTGAAGGCAAGTTATATATGAGGATGGAAAGCCGTCAAATCTGTATGTTTCACCAGCTGCTAGCAAATAATACAATACCTAGGGCCAGCTTGGTTATATAAACCAGTCTATTTTACCACAGTCTATGTGTATACTGTATATTGACCCAAGTTCTGTCATCTGAGGGTGGGCCAAGTCATATGTAAATCTAATCTAATTTTCAAAAATCGGCAACTCAAAAGTTCCCTGTGTCAGGACAGTAATTAAAAGAGAACAATGGGGGAAGTGTTTTTCCCCATAGTTCTCTTAAGGGTCACGGGAGGACATAGACTGGCCCAAAGCTCAGTACAGTATATCGCAAGCTACAGCTCACGGTATACTGAGACCGCTGCAGCCGGAACGGATCCCGACATTACTGTTGAGATCCACCCAGCTGCGTGAGTGACAGCTGGCTCTGCCTATCTAGAGGCAGAGCCAGCTGTACCCGCCCCTCTCCCCAGTCTGTTCCTCCAGTCAGCACTGGAGGATCGGAGAGGGGAGGAGGAAATCCCTGTGGGGAACAGTGACTGACAGTCACGGCTCTCTGCAGGGAGATGATCAAGAAGCGAGCGAAGGCATGTGTTCGCTCACTTCCCGATCTATTGAGCCGACATGTGACCGTTTCATTGTCACATGTCGGCTTGAACTATGAGGATGAGTGATTTTCACTCACCTCATAGTTCTCCTTTAATGTTTCTGTTACAATGTAGCTGGGGACTCAAGTAGAAGCTCTCAGCTACAGGACCGGTCTATCTAGCAGGAACAACATAAAGATGAGTAATCACTTTATGCAGTATGTGTATAGCCAAAAGCCTTGTCCTCTGTGTGGAGGCAGTCGTCTCTCTGCAGAGGTCCAACACATCCCCAGCTGAATCAGGCCTATAGCTTCTGTCGTGTGAGGTGTTAAGGCAGCCCAATTATTTAAAAAGGACTGTCTAGTGCATGCATCAAACGTTGTGCATGCATTTTCGGAAAATTATTTATATTGTTCTGCAAACAATCAAATCGTGCAGATCTGAAGATCTACACAACAAAATGTTCAAAGTGTGAAACTGACTAAACAAAAGAAAAAAAAAAAAAGATTACATGTAGACCAGAGCAGCACCTTGAATAAATTGAGTGGAAATTGGCTGCAATCCCATCTTAAAAGGTCTAAATGAAGAATTATATATGAGAATTATAATGATAAATAGTAAAATAAGAGGTTTAACAATTACGATGTAATTAGCCCAATAGCATTAGCAGGTCACCAATTTCACTTGTTGCCCAGAAATACTCTTTAAACTGATAACAGCAGTTTGCATTTAAAAGTGTAACAAATATTACAGCTGGCTGCACAGTGCATTATTTGTAAATGCTGAATGACTAAAACCATACAACTCTTAAGCCGCTTTGCAGCCTCATTAAGTCGGCATTCCTGAAATAGAAACAGATTAGGAGTTGCCAGAGCTCCATAATGGTCTGTCAGTTCATCTTCCAAAAACACAGGTAACTTGGCTCCATTCTACCTCGCTCACTGCTATAGCTGGATATGGATTTCACTGGCAGGTACTGTTACAGCCATCAGTCATTCCACATGGAAATAAAACAGGAAGGCAGAGACACATGAGATTAATCCCTGTGTGTGTCATTATAAGCATGGTGAAAGAAAGGGTAGTGAAGGAACAGTGCAGCAGTGTTGCATTATTTTGTAATGTCACACTCTGCTGGAAAATAGCAAGTAATCCAAATATATATATTTAGTAGACAGTCACAGTACTTACATAAGAGTACATACGTAAAAAGTAAGTTTAATTCACCAACATTTCGGCAGCTCGCAGCCCGCTTTTCTCAAGCCGTGAGAAATGTAGGCTGTGACCTGCTGGAACGTTGGTGAAATAAACCTGCTTTTCTACTCTTATGTAGGTCCTGTGTATAGTTGGATTACTTGCTATTTTCCAGCTGAGTGTGACATTACAAACGCAGTACAACTTCAGAAGTGGCGGAACTGTCGCCATAGCGACCCAGGCGGTCGGTATGGGGTCCAAGGCACCCTGGCCAGGACGAGGAACAAAGGGGTCTGCCTGATGCAGTGCGGGCTGCCTGGGTTGCTATAGCATCGCAGGCTGCTGGCTGTCACCAGCGACTGTTCGGAGGAACGCGCCGTTGTTCAGATCACTGACAATCTATCAGTGATCTGTGCAGCGGCGCGTTCCTCCCACAGCCGCTGCAGAGTCAGTGACAGCCAGCAGCTGCAGAGGAGGAGGCTGGACCCAGCGTCGGCAGCGGAAGAGTAGACGGGGCCCAGCAGAGGAGGGGCGTGGCCGGTCAGCGACCGTGGAGGAAGAGGCAGGGCCTGGCGGTGGAGGAGGCTGATGGCGGATCAGGGTTGACAGGTAAGAAGTGAGCAGGGGTGTGACCAGCCCATGTGAGACCCTGCAGTGCTCACCACAGAGAGTCTATGGTGGGCTCTGCAGGGTCACTCAGGTGGGCTGTGTGGGATCTCAGCTGGCCTCTGCAAGGGGCGTATCTAGAAATCCTGGGGCCCCATACAAAATTTTGCTATGGGGCCCTGTGATTTCTAGTTACGCCCCTGATTTGCAGGGAATAATCTCATGCATCTCTGCCTTCCGGTTTTATTTCCATACACACACAAGATTTTATAATTCTTCAAAAGATACTATTTTTCTTTTTGTTTCCAGTTAGTTTAATTTAGTTTTGACATCTGAGATTTTTCTTCACTTCCTGTCCTGGAAGCATGGGAAGACATTAAAGCTGACCTTTACCCCCCTTTTACTAAAAATCACATGAGCATGCAGCTTTGCCACTGGCCACTGGCATATGCACAAGGAGGTCAACAACTACAGCCTTTTTTTCTTAGCAAAGGCATTTTGTGGTTGGCTAGTGTTACTCCTTTCATCTGCATAGTCTATAAATAATGCACTGCATTTGTGTTTTATGAAGACTGTTTCTATAGCTCTTGACTTGCCGAGTAGGAATTCCTATCATACACCATAAGGCTTTACTAATGGGGGAAGCAGTCTTCCTAATGGGTGTAGATCATGTCCTCACAAGCCGCAACAAGGATTAAATACCCAGTGGAGATGGTATCAAATTCTGCAAAGGAAATTGTGTTTCCCAGAAGTTTGTTTCTATATTGTCCTTAAAGTGACAGTGACACTCGGGAGTTAAATTTTAAAAATGCATCCGAGTAACTAAACTATTAACAAAAATGTATCATTTGTGCATCACTTTGCGATAGATCCTCAAATCATCTCGGAACTCATGCTGACACTGTCCTTCCTTCTGGAGGGTGGCTACTTTTGATCTCCATGGTCCCTTTGTGTATTTTAGAGTAGCCACCGCTTCAAGCTACCTCCCGTGATGGACTACAATCTAAAAACAAAATAGAAAACTAAATGCGAGATAGTCCGTCACGGGAGTGAGCTTGGAGCGGTGGCTAAGGTTTAACTATTGACTTTAGTGTGATTTTAAAGGATAAGTGCACTGTTAAAAAATAAAAAACAAAATAACATAATGGCATAGTTCAGACCAAGCTAAAAAGCAGATTTCACTGCCTGCCTTGTCTGAGACCAGCAGAGTCTTTACTTCAAATGGTACAGATTTTTTACTTCAGGATATGCGCCATACGACCTCTCAATATTCTCGAAGGTAAGTTGTTATAGAACAATTACTGATGTAAAGGCTGGAGAGGAGGCTTTGTATTTTTTTTTAAAGTGTTCCTGCACCTTTATCAAATCTTACGCTGAAATCCAGTAAAACTAAAAAATTATACTTGCATTGGGGTTTCCCTACATTCCAAGGGTTAAATGCTTGTTTTGTCTATGGGGGAACAAAACAAAAAACTTTACTTACCTTAGCCTTTCTCCCGGCAGGCTTCTTCCCACCTGAACGACCATTTCCCCGAAGCTGCTTCTCTTCGCCACTCAGTAGTCCTGCGTTGTAATTGAGGATACCAAGAGTACACCCACAACCTGGAGTGTTGAAGAGAGAAGAGTGCTGGCTGCCAGGGGAGCCAGGAATAAGGAAGGTAGGTATAGATGGGCAACGTTGCTTTTAATATGCCCCCTAGAAGAAATGAGCACGTTATCCTTGCAGTGATGGGAAAGCCCCAAGGGTCCTTTTTTTATTTTTCCCATAGTTTAGCTTTAAATTGTTTAAAATTGCAATATTCCAATGCAGATCAATCAACAATCAATTGTTTTTATTTAATAATTATTATAAAATCCTCTAGCTGTGACAGTATTGTATCTAACAGTATCATGCTGTGCAGTCTTCAGGAGCATCAGTAGACAGTGCTGCTGGACAGCCTATAGAAAAAGTCCACATCACACAGGGGGGAATTCATAAAAACTGGAGCAGACAAAATCTGGAGCAACTGTGCATGGCAGCCAATTAGCTTCTCTCTTCAGTTTGTCCAGTTATGATTTGAAAATGAAAGAGAGAAGCTGATTGGTTGCCATGCACAACTGCTCCAGATTTTGTCTGTTCCAGTTTTGATAAATTCCCTTCACCGTGTTTTGGACAACCGGAGAAAGATCCTCCCCCTCTGCAGTGAAGAACAGAGGAAACTCCGAACCTGGCATGTCACGTAACCGCATATTTAGGGCAGCAAAAGGAGCTTTTAGCCCCAAGTTTGCATGAATTACATGGCATAGTAGATAACTACAGTTCAGCTTTAATAAATAAATGCAAAAGCGCAAACTCGTAAAAGTGTTAAAACATGTAAAAGCAATAACAATTCAAAATATGCACTCACTAAAAGATATGGGGTGGGGGGCCTTCGACACCATGTGTTTCCCACATATAATGCCGTTTAAACATCTCTTCCCTGGCAATATAACAATTCACACCTTCAGCCATGTAAATCTAAGGTTAAACACCTATGCAAACCTTCCTGACACCAAGGATGGAATTATGCAACTAGAACAAGGTGGTTCCACAACTTTCACACCTCACATCCTGTTCTTGGTAAGGCAACTACTGCCTTTCCATGATGATTGGATTAAGGAGTCTGTGCTACCTGTGTAAATATATAAACTGGGGTATATGCCTGACACTCATCAGAAGTGAAGTTGCTTGGAAAAGCTAGAAAACTTCTTTACCATTACAGAACAAGTCCAGTTGAATATGACTAACCAGTACTAGCCATACCATGACCTGGATAGATGAAAACCTGCACAAATATACTCTACATTCCTCTAATGTATGCTTGTCTATCTATCCAGGAGGAGGAGCTGGGGACATTTTATACATTTAGCTTTGTGACTCAAGGAAAGAAAGATTGCAGGCATTAATTAATTATCTGTATTTTAACGATGAATCTCACATGAATCTGCAAGTTAGTGCAATGGATAGTAATAGATTGCCAATACCTTCAAAGTACTACCTCAGCAAATCTCAAAAGACAAGGCTGAATTAAAAAAAGTTGCAAATCATATCCCCTGACAATGTACTATTTTTACAGAACTGTCAGTGGTGCAGACATAAGACAGCTGGGAGGTAAACTCCAGTTTGTTTAAAGCACTGCTCCACTGAGAGACGCATATGCCATACTCATTAAAAGGAATGTGTTTACAGAAAAGCAAACAATTTTTTTTCCCTTTGTGTCACACAAGCAAAAATCCCCATACTGAAAGACAAATCCACTCCATCTAGCATGCGTGGAGGAATCAAGTGTTATTTCTCGATCCGCCCGCAGGGTGTATGGCCAACTTAAGATACATTGTCTTCACTCTTCCTGGTAGTTTACCAACTTATATTGCAGATGGGTTCACAGGAAAACATTCAGAAAAGAAGAAAATAAAGTTCAGTAAACCATAGCTACCAGTTAACTATCGCCAGACCATAATGGCTTATTTTTAAAAAAGGACAAAGAGCAATGAGGATCAATTAGATCCCTGATTTAGTAAGCTTAGTCCTGGAAATGAAAGGTACCTTTTTTATCAGTTTCTATAACGGCGCTGTGCTCTTTAGCCTATGAAATAACACATAGATCATTATTTAATAACGAACAGTATGCAGAGAACACTGCATACTAATTAACTAAAAACTGTACTAATTAACAATTGTGCTGCATTATCTGGCTATTGTAAACTTATGAAGGGGGAAATCTATTTCTGAGGAATTGCACATCATTGCTTTTTCCACTGTACTAGAGCAGACCTTTTACAGTAGTCGAAAAACTTGCTATGATCCCCAACGCTGCACAAAAATGTAAGTGGGATGGACTCAAGTTTACTAGTGACATCTTTTTCGAATCGCCAAGAATGATGGTAATGGTATGTTCATGGTAAGTTAACTGATTAATTGTCAAAGACGCACACAGGAAATATAACATGAGAGTAAGTTGTTCCCCAACTTAGCTGAGCAACACTAGAAGATGACTATTAAATGTCCACCTTTTGCAAAACATTATTAAATGCACCCACACACGATATCGCGAATGCAATGCCCATGCTGCATTCCCCCAGCCTGAGGTAAGGACCTTCTGTTATGGGGTTGGAGGAAGTAATCAATGGACTACCGAGACATCACCACACTATTGAGACCTACGAGTCCCTCTGCTGCAAATAAGAGATGGGACTTGTAGTCTTTTCATTCACAGATCCCATTAATGAATGATACAGATCCCATGAATGAATGATGCAGCTGTACATGCGAAGCCACACAGAGACGCACCCGATGTGTAGAAGCCGAAATGTAGAAAAGAACACCATGATTCAGGTATGAGTAGGATGCAGAATGTGACGAAATTTCATGCTTCACCCTAAATATGGATGTATAGCATCTTTTTACCATTCAGTATTCAGTTATTTTTTTCTACGATGAGCCACACATGCACACAGACCTGGCATGCCAAAATGAAGTGTCTCCCAAACACATGCATGGAAGTTACATTATTGGGGCCTGGCCAATTAAGCAGCCAAACACTCGAAACCCAAAAGAAGATGGAAGCGCCAGTGAGGGAGAAATGCATCGCTGGAGGCGATTGTTTTAGCTGTTAAAGAGAACTATGGGGTAAGTGTTTTTCCCTATAGCTCTCTTTAAGGTCACGGGAGGACATATACTAACCTTCTTCCGTGACCCAAAGCTCAGTAGCACCGCAAGCGGGGCAGATCCCAGTAATACTGTCTGGATCCACCCAGCTGCGTGAGTGACAGCGGGCTCTGCCTATCTAGGGGCAGAGCCAGCTGTGCCCGCCGCCTCCCCCGTTCATTCCTCCAGTCAGCGCTGGAGGATCGGAGAGGGGGGAATCTCTGCTCACTGAAGGGAGACAATCGGGACGTGAGCTGATCGGTGCATGTTTCTGCTCACTTCCCGATCGACAGAGCAAACCTGTGACAGCTTCTTTATCACAGGTCGGCTCTAACTATGAGGATGAGTGGAAATCACTCCTCATAGCTCTCCTTTAAGTCTGCTATAATATGCTGTACATACTAGCACATTATGGTGAAAAGCTTTTTTTTCTTCTCTTTTAAACAGCTTTACTTCCACTGATATATGCAACTTTACAATACATGCATGATAGCAGTTCACTTGTGTTTGTGGTATGGCAGCAAAAGCCATGGGAAAGCTTTAGTTCAAAGATATACAGAGGTGGCACTTCAGTGTTCTCTGGAAACCAAGGGGGTCACCAGGTGGACACAAAAGGTTTTTAAAAAGTACTTGCAGACAGTTTGGTGTGCTTGTACTTAGTCAATATTGTTAGTTTAAACTCTTAGCAAACCCAGATGTTCTTTATAGTGAAGGCTAAATGTTGAGATTTAGTAAATTTTTCATTCACCAAGCCTCCAAGTGTGGCCATATTCCTCTATCTGTATGTAAAGGAAAGGGTAAGATAAGGAGATTTCTGTTCAGCTGCCAAGCCTTCAAGAAGTGTCATAATCGGATTTAAAGTCACAAAGGAGCGGGGAGGAGGATGAGGCCTGATAAGACCACTTCTTGCTCAGGCTTATGTCAGTGTATTAAGCCCATGCTGGGTGCGTGTGCTTTGGTGTCTCCAGAAATATATAGCTGCCATCTACCTTTATCACCAATTTACTGCCATTGTTGGTTCAAAGTGTAGCTTTCAGTCTGTATCGGCAAACATAACAGAGGGCAATGCTAACACTAGGCCTAAGCCCTCATTTTGTCACTGTCAGCTAAAACAGTAATGGCAGCTACATGAGAACAGCTTGAGCAAGGTTTTATTTTTGAGCAGTGATTAGAGACCTTAAACACCTTAGAATAACATTATCATGTTTACTTGTGACCAGGTTAATTATTAAATGTTTTCCTACAGAATTTCTCCTTTGCTTGCACCATAGCAACAGCTCAGTCCCCAACCCGGGCAGCATTTGTTACCATAGCAACAGTGTTGGTGCATCACAGAATGGAAAAGATAGGCTGCTCCTCCTCAACACACAGCCCAGGCATGCCGTCTTCCCCCTCAGGAAGGCATCTCAGGGGAAAAACACATTCAGGGATGGAAAACAAGTGATGTACATATATACATATGTATCAATTATCTCCTACATGTATATTTACTAGTTAAGCCTATTTCAAAATTATAATAGGCCATCATTTTCCAGAGTGCAGTAATAACAAATCAGGAATTGTGTACCACCATGCTTGAGCAATCTGATATTCAATTGTTTGTTCCAGCGTGCTCATGAAGGTAATAAGGGCTGTGTTTACTGATCAAGCTGTCTTGGCAGCTTTTTCGTAAAAGCCACAAAATTTAAATGGAGGTAGAATTTCTATTTTTTCACAAAGGACCGAATGGATTACAATTCTGCTTCCCAAAGCCTGGGATGTGTACCACTGGTGGTATGTCTCTTCACCGTTGGTTATACATGGTAGAGATCTTAAAGAAATATATATTCTTTTCATTTTCAAGCTTATATCAAGCGATTGGCTTGATACAAACAAACTTAGCAATTAGTGTTAGGTTTTAAAAACCTTTAAATCTATGTATATTATATGTAATTATATACTGTATCTATTTTGAGTAGGGATGCACCGAAAGTTTGGCCGCCGAAACATTTTGTGTGAAAATGGCACTTTTGGCCATTTGCCGAAAGTGCCATGATTGCCGAAAATGCGGCCGAAAATTCAGTGTATCCCAACTTCTCTCCTCCTCGCTGGGCGCCGTTCTGTGTGCCTTTCGATGCAGCACCAGTGCCCAGCGGGGAGGAGAGAACCTTTCAGGATGGTGAATGGCGCTGCGTGACAGCTGTCATTGTTGCAGGATGCCGAGCTCTCCTTCCTCACCTCCCGGCTCAGCCTCCTGTGTCAGGATGGAAAGCGGTCTGGGGCGGTGACAGCTGAGATCTGTCACAGGAGGTGGAGTTCTAATCCCACACCTCTCGGCTTCACCTCCTGTGTCAGGAAGCTGAGCAGTGCGGAGACTACTGTGATCTGTCACAGGAGGTGGAGCTCTCCTCCCACACCTCCCAGCTCCGCCTCCTGTGACAGCCAATTTAGGATGGAGAGCGGGTATACAAAACACTCACCAATCAGCTCAGCTGTGTTTGTAAACAACTGGACAAGGTGTGCTTACAATGTCCCAGTTATGAATGAATGGGAAGTGATCTACATTTTCGGTTTCCGCCTGACAAATTTTTTATTTTTGGTTTCGTTCTCAAAATTCCATTTTGGTGCATCCCGCATTCTGAGGCAACCATAGTTGCCCCTAACATACGCATGCTCAGCCCCCTGCACTGCGGTACTACAGATAGTTTGTGCTGGTAGACACATTAAAAACAATACACTCCCTATGTGGCTGATAGTATTTTCTTAACAGTGGTTGGGGGAGGGAAGCATCCAGTGGCTAGTTTACAATTTTTTATGCAATATAAAAATATGGGAAAGGAAGCTCATAAAATGTGAAAATCATTAAAAAAAAAACTGAAACTATGTGCAGAGCTAAATACATTATACTCAGGCATATTTAGGTCAAAGCGACAGGGACTCCAGACAGAACACCGCCCTGCTTGCTAATACCCACTTTTCCCACATTCACCTGCTGCTTTGTTCCTCTGCCACAGCCATCAGGACATACCTGAAGCTTTTGGGTATGGGGAGCATATGGCCACCTCTTATGACCCAAAGCTTGGACCTACAAGGCCTATTGCAGTATCCAAAAACCTGTTATGAGAGGAAGAGGATCAATGGACTATCAGACTAAAGGGGAAGCACAGCAAAAGTGAGTGTCAGCTAGTGGGAGGGTTTTCTTTCCACATAATCTGTAATTTTCACTAAATGGGCAAAGTGACAGAGTCTAATTGTAGAAGAAACGGTCCTTGTCCACAATTTTACTACTGGTCATAGTCACTGTTATAAACATGTGTGGGACAACAAGGTCATTTTAGTGTTGCCTGCCAGGTACTAGATGAAGACAATAGCCCTCCCTGGGGTTGATGAATTAAAGTGTCAAGGCAATGTTACCACATACCACTTTTTGCCTCCATTTGGAAATCAGGGCCACCTGCTATACTAGCAAGTCAGGTATCATGCTCACAAATCACAATCTGCATTTCAAAAATCTCCCCCTATTGGCAACACCAGGACAATGCCAAAAGTATGTGATGGAATTTCGGTCGTCCTCAAGAAAACAGGCTCTTTATGTGAATAAAACCGGCTCAGCTAGGTAAAGAAAAAATGATTCACTTGGTATTAATAGACCTTACACCCAAGTCTGAAATATGGATCAAGGAAGTCTGCACAAAAGACAAATTGTTCAAGGCATTCTTGAAACAATGCCACCTAAGTAGGTGAAATACAATATACAAGAGCCATTTTATAACCGAGGTATATTAGTTTGGGCAAGGGTCAGATTACTAGTGAAAGTAGATATAAATGGGAAGGGACTACTTATAAAATACATGCGTTTTTCTGACCTTATCATATAATAAGCCACATATTCATTCTGTGAGGTTTCTGCTTCATGCCTAACAAGGTTCTATCTTGAAAAGTCTAAAACCTCAACACAGATAAGCAGCTGTTCTAAAGGCTATTCTCAAGTACCTGACAAAGAATGTGAGGAATGTTCACTCTCCAAGCAGAGTTAGAAAATATAAAATATCACAACTAGATACTAAAGGATGCTGTTAAAGACAAACCCGTGTTATAGTAAGAATTCTAGCAACCTTACCTGGCTTTTTTTTTAGCCAGTGCATTCCAGTACACTTGCTACAAATGAATGCTAATTAGGGGAGTTGGCCTATTATAATCATACAATCAGATAACATGCTGTACGGAAAAGAAGTCTTTTAAGGTCTCGTTCACACCGCGATTCGCGGTAAAAAAGTCGCGCGACCGTCGCGCGTTTCCGAAGGCTACTTGGCTGTATCCCAATGGAAACGCGCAACAAAACGGCCCAAAGTAGTACCTGTACCTTTTCAGGCGTGGGCCGTTTTGTAGCGCTTTAGGGACGGGCGGAAGTAGGGCCAAGGTGGGAACGAGACCATTGGATACAATGGGATTTATATTTTTGAGCGTTTTGTAGAGCGTTCGTCGAGCGTAGAACGCGCTACAAAACGTTCAGGTGTGAACGAGGGCTAAATGTCAGATGCTTGGTCCCTCTCGGCATACTGTGGTTCCTCCTGCTAGTCACAACAGGACACAAAAGTGATGCAGGTCTCAGCAACAGGATCCACAAAGCTCATACATGCTGCTGGTTGGAAATCTCTAGTCTGACACAGTAGCGGTGTGCCAGACCTCTGCAGGGAGACCACTGCTACTACAGAGAGCAAGGGTTCTTCTATACAGCATGCTGTATGCTGACTGAAAACAGGCTTTTCCACTTAGGATGCAGCTGCTTTCTAAAGAAAACCAACTGTTAAAATTAGGGATGCACCGATACTGATATCGATATCGGTGCCAATACCGAGCATTTGGGTGAGTACTCGTACTAGCCCAAATGCTCCGATGCCTAGCCCGATACTTCCTGTATCAGGAAGCCGGGCAGCGTGTCATTACACGTTACCCGGTTTCCTGATTGGCCGGGAATCCGCTCCATGCTCTCTCGTCACTTGTGATGAGAGAGCATGGAGCCGACTTCTCGGCCAATCAGGAAGCCGGGCAGCGTGTAATGACGCGCTGCCCGGCCTCCTGATTGGTCGGGAAGGTGGGCGCCGTGTAATGACGCAGCGCCCGGCATTCTGATTGGCCAGGAAGCCAGCTTCATGCTCCCCCATCATGAGAGGACGAGGGAGCATGGAGCCCGCCTCCCGGCCAATCAGAAAGCAGGGCGGCGCGTCATTACACAGCGCCCGGCTTCCATGATTGGCCATCAAGACGGCTCCGGCTGGGTACCGCTTATGGCTGGAGAGGCCCCGGGGGTGACAGGCTGGACATGATGAGGTGAGAGGGGACAGACTTTCTTGTTAATCGGGAAGCCGGGTGGCGAGTCTTTACACGCTTCCCGGCTAATCAGGAAGCCAGGTGGCGAGTCATGACACGCCACCTGGCTTCCTGAATGGGACCTCCGGAACTCGGTAATTGGTATCGCCGAGTACCAAAAAAAAAAATGATCGGTACTCGGTTCTAAAATACCGCTATCGGTGCATCCCTAGTTAAAATGAATACAGCTTTTGTTTTGATGTACCTGAAATGTGTTTGGCTGATTTAGGATCTGTGTCAACAGGGATTTTATCAGTGGCGGAACTACCGCACCAGGGCCTCGGGTCTGTGGGGAGCCCAGCATAGTCCCAGTGCCGGATCGGTACCCTGCGGCCGCCCCATCTCTGCGACGAGAGTGTCGGATCATCCGTTCATCTGACACTTGTGGGGGGGGGGGGGGGGGGGGCAAAAAAATCTTGCACCAGGGCCCTTTGTTCCTTAGGTACGCCACTGCATTTGATCAAAGGGGTTTTGCATCCTTCCATCATGGGGATGCAAAAGTCACTTGAAGTAGGTCAAATGCATGCAGGTCAGATGGAGGCCAACTGGAGGTCAAAAACATCTGTCAGTGAAGGATTTCAGAAGCATCTCAAACTGGTTTTAAACTGATGCCTTCAAAACAAACCTAAATCCCATTGACACAGGCCCCAAGTCCCCGTTCACAGCAGGGCATTTTGTCGCTGAAAAGTAAGCGCAACAAAACGCTCCAGACAAGGAATACCATTTATTTCTATGCCCCCAATTCACACCCCGTGTGTCGTGTCGCAACCAAAAAATTGCTAGTCATTGTAAAAAGTGCATGAGCTACTTTTTGGCAGATTACAGCATGTTCTGGCCCCATAGACTTCAATGGGAACCTGTGTGCAACAAAACACTTAAGTGTTAACATGGGCCATAGAAATGAATGTGATTCTTCCTCGTCTTGAGTGTTTTGTCGCACTGAGCTTTGAGCAACAACACACCTAGGTATGAAAGGAGCCTAAAACTGAAAATTCAGTTGGGCATTAAAATACTTTTTTTCCCCCTACCTATTCATATGCCAGAAGATTACCAGCATCAAATCAAAGATGAAACTCACTGCAGTACATGGTTGGGAATTCCTATAATTTGGCTTTATGTACTGTACGGACACGTTTAGAAAAATGAGAGTACCAAATTACAAGAACAGGAGTGAAAGGTCTGGGAAACCAAGTCTAAAAACCATGGTCACAGGAAAGAAGAAAATGAAAATAAAATGACATTTTCTGACAGAACATCACGGAAGGTTGTTAAGTTATTTTCAAAAATCATTAAACAAAACCAGAATTTGTCTTAAACTTCTGACAACTGTGCTCTTGTGCTACATCCTTGTTTCTCTAAAACACATCCCCAAAACAAATATTTTGGTAAAATAAATGTTATTGCCTGCAGATTTTTGGGGGAACTGAAAGCTAAGCGCAGAACCTTCACAAGTACAACACATGGCTAGCGTTACTACTGGTATGTTAGCTATAGCTGTAATCCAATGCAGTTGGTCATTTACAGTAATCTAGTACGAGTCAGGATCACCAGTGCCCCTGATTTAATTTCAAGGTCCTGTAGACATGTGCTTCATAGTGATGATGCTCTGAAAACATCCTAATACTTGCCTGTCATATAATGGTCAAAGTCATAAGAGTGTATTTAGTGCATGTGTCAGCATTAACATACAAGCAATAACCATTTGTCAGCCATTGTCTTCTTACTCCCTTAAATGCCAGTACTCCCTGAAAGCAGACCTTTGCAGGGTGCAAGTAAAATACAGCTGTGCAGTATAAAGAACCAGTCACCAGTAGGCGATTGTAATAATCTAAATCTCCACACTTTCATTGCTATAAGTCCCTATTAACACCAGTGCTTTTTTGCACGTTTCAGCACATTTTACAAGCGTTTTCTGTTCATATGCAAGAGCATTTTAAGGCTCGTTTTCAACTTGTTTTCAGTTGTCCAGTGAAAAGCAGTCTCAGCTGCAAAAACACGCAAAACGTGCTGATCAGCGCGTTTCCATTGAAATCTATAGAGCAAAACAAGCTGATAAGTGCCACAAAAGAAGCTCATGGACTATTTTAAACAACGGCCGCATTATTACATGCGATTCAGAGCCGTTGCTTGAACGGCCCGTATAGGAATACATGGGATTATGATTTGCATGCGCTTCAGCGTGGAAAAAAAACAAGCGATGACACACCCTGGCGTGACCGGGGCCTAATAATGCAGCCTTACCTCGCATTTTGTTTATTATTTTCTTGTACTCTTTCCCTGTAATAAACTTAGGTGTCAGGTTCAAGCAATATCCTATCTGCTGCCTGAGCTAAGCGCTTAGAACATAAAAGAGACAGAATATCAGGTATCAGCCTCCATGGTGGTCATACAGCCTTATAATGTGCTGAAAGTTCTGCTTTGAAAGGGGGATAATATTACTAAAAATACATGGTTTGAACTTTTCCTGATTACCTGACTTTGATTTTTTTAAAAATAGAAGGCGCCAGGTATAAAACTGTCAATCGAACAGCGATTCCACCAGGTGCAGTCACTGTTTGAGTATTCATGCCGCCATGCTCCCATAGCTGCTTGAATCCAAATGCCAGAGATTCTTCCATCTACACTGTTTAGCGTAAATGGGGTAATCGAGTGGTATTCCCATGCTCAGTCTGCCAGCTGAACAAACAAAAACTACTGTAAATGCGTCATGGCCAGCCTAAAGCTGCACTTCTATAGTTACTCAAAAACAAATGCCCATTCCTGACTGGTTTTGCTTAATCTTGCCTTCAAAAGTGTACTGGCTAGTGTGACAGAGCTAGGGAAAGCAGACTAAGCTCCACTAGAGGAAAGACTTCCATTGATGCGGACTATGCATTCTGGAAAGCAATGCATAATAAGTCAATGTTATTTAAAATACAGAAAATAAAAAGCTCTTTTGCAGCAGCTTCCTCTAAATTATACTATTAAATAACAGTCTGCGGCTCCTTCTCTTCCTCCTCAGCATGTAAGTGTGTTCTTCCCACCCTCAAAAAGTAACATGCATTAAACTACAAAACATCTGAGCACAAAAACATCCCTGGAGGAAGCAGCTCCTTCTACCCTGATTTGTGATTCAGAATTAAGTACACTATAATAGTATCGGAATATATTCAGTGCTTGTAGGCAAATTCTTTATGCTGCTGTTCCTGGTGTTTTTCAGAAGAGGAGAAAATATATTTTCCTGAATCTGTGAAAAGCAGTTACAAATCTGGAATGGACTGTAAAATAGTCAAAAAAATGACCAGACAGGCATATCTATCAAAAAAAAGTGGAGAAAAAGTAAGTGTCCATCCTAGCACGTGAGAGCACTCTCGTCTTATTACTCTCCGTGCTGGTACAGCTCCTGCGCAGGTCCCCTCCCTTCACTAAATAACCTTTTATGCAGTTCCAGAAAGGGAATATTATAAACAATGAGGAAGCCAGGCAGCGAGTCATTACATGGCGCCTGGCTTCTTGTTGGCCGGGAAGCCAGCTGGTGACGAGGTAGCATGGAGCCGGCTTCACGGCCAATCAGGAAGCCGGGGAGCGGGTAATGACTCGCTGCCTGGCTTCCTGATTGACCAGCTTCCAAGCTGGGCAAGTGATGAGGGAGCATGAAGCTGGTTTCCCAGACAGCCAGACAGATGCCAGAAGTTCCGGTATCAGAATAGGCAAAGCCAAGGCACCAAATGGCTGCCTCTCCTTCTCCCGGAGTAGTAATACTTACCGTAAGAGAAAAAAAAAAAACTACAAACACAAGATTATACAAACTCCATACAGACTCCTGGTCTCCTGGTCATGGTATGATCACATCTGCCATTCCATCCATTCAATTTCCAGACAGCTACCAATCAACCATGGATGCCACCTGTCCCCACAGGCAGCTGAAAGAACTGATCCAATAATTAGGCATCCTATGGGCATCTTTAAGTAATATAAAATAGATAACAATATCATGTTCCATTTTTTGGCAATATGTAAAATACAAAAAACACAAGTTCGTAAGACCTTTTCTTCATGCTCCCTGATGTATAAGTTTCATTTCTATCTTCTCAGCACTCCACAGGCAATTAAGAAGATTCGGTTCCCTTAGCCATAAAAATCAAGCAACGGTTTTATTTCTAATTAGTTAAAATTGCTCAGAATGAGTTTTCATGTGACTGGCCATACACAAAGAGGTTGCTACATGATACAGTTTCTGAAGCTGTGCAACCATCTCAACGTCTAGAAGCTGAAAACCGACCAGCATTGACGTCATAGATTTGACTGATTGGAAACTTTTTACTAAATTATTTTTGTTCTCTGAAAAATAACAGATATCCAAGTGATTAACAGATATCCAAGTGATTATTAGAAATATAATTTCATGAACATTGAACGATGGATGTGCAGGTCAGCCAAAGAAGTGATTGTCTAAAGGGGATGACTTTTCAAAAAAGTCAGGTCAGAAAGCAATGACAATAATTAGCACAAACTGAACCTATACAGGGCAAAGGTCACCTAACTACCTAACTCCCCAGTAACATACCTTTCCATGCACCCATTCCACCAGGGCCAGGAAGAAATAACTGAAACATACAGGTATTAGTGAGCTAATGGGGTTGATTTACTAATCACACACACCTGGTGTGTGTGTGTGTTTAGGTTAGTAAATCACCCCCAGTGTCTCACTACCTTCCATACGACAGAGCTAGATGCCTTATGCTTGGCCCATCCCCGTCACATCAGGCCGAGAAGGAGTCCGTAGCCCTGTGCAAGTTCCAACAAGGGGGAAGAGGGAGTTGGGTGACCCTTTAACTTTAGCAACTAATTAGGTGTCATCCTTCAGTTTACAATATTCATATTGAAGCAAGATGATTGCTTATTAGTGGTACAGGTACTGCTACACAGTGCTCTGTCTTTTTAAGGGGAGTTTGGCAAGCATCAACAGGCTTGCCAAAGACCTGAAATCACATGGTGCCTGCTTTTTCTTTCACTACAAAGAAAAATTCTGCTCTGCACACTTACTGAGCACTAAGGCAGTCTCACTGGACACAGGGGTATCTCCTGTCAAGGGCTTAGTGTAGACATAGGGAAAGTCAGGCCCCAGTACCTAAGCAAACATGGTTTAAAACAGAACTTCGGGCAACATTTTTATTAACCCTTGCAGTAGGGTTAACTGCTCATTTGTGTCTAGGGACTAAGATAAACTTTTTTTAACACACCAGAACCACAGAGCCAGCCAGATCACAGCACTTCCTCCAGCCTGTCTCCTCCTACGCTCCAGCGAGGGTATGTGCCTCGGCGTCCTCACATCCAAAACACAGTGTTGGACGTGATCACTCGAGGATCCTGAGAGCGCTGCAGAAGAGAAGAGCAGCTGAAAGGACCGGCTGGCCCCAAGGATCAGGTGAGTATAACTTTTTTTAAGGGCTGCAACAACTAATCGACATAATCGATTATAATCGATTATTGAAAAAGTTGTCAACTTTTTCAATCATCGATTAATCAGCTTCCGATTTTTTTACTTCCACCGCTCCAAGCTTGCTCCTGTGATGGACTACAATATCAATACAAACTAGTAGTCCATCACTGGAGCCATTTTTAACATTTATTTTATTTTTATCCGATTAATCGAACTTAATAATCGCCTAACTAATCGATTTTGAAAATAATCGTTAGCTGCAGCTCTACTTTTTTTACTTTAGTGCTAGACACAATCAAGCAGTTAACCCTTGCAGTGCGGGGGTAGTCCTAGCTAAGGATATTCAAGCATTTATATATATTTTAAGAAGCAGTACATGAGCAATAAAACAAGCCCTCACTGATCTCTGTAGCTGCAGGCACTGTGGAGCAATTCATCCTCAAATTGTATAACAAAGGCATTACAATTGCTTCTAGTAGCGCCTTTAGCAGCTTTAGCAGTGGCTTGGCAGCCTTCCAGACCTCAAATATTTACCTCTGTTTAAATTACAAGGCTGGAAGGCTGTCAAGCCAGTGCTGGTAGAGGGAGCAGGCCAAGCTAAACATGCTGAAAAAGGTCGAGAACCCGGCTATAGTGCCCCTGTTATAAACTTTGAGTATGAATTTCACAACAGTGCCTACAGCTTTGGAAGTTGGTGGGGGCCCGATTTAAAGCTGAACTCAAATCAGCTCTAAATATTACTAAGGCAGCCCCCCCCCCCCCCACACCACCCCCCCCCAAGGATTGTT
>NW_017306449.1:728839-744363 GCF_000935625.1 Nanorana parkeri | reverse complement strand
ACACTCCAAGAAATGTTTGTTGTGTCTAGGGGTAGAGAATAAACAATACTTCATTACGTATTCTTGCAGGATTTTTCCTGCTGTGCAACCAGTCCCATGACAATGATCCTCTTCTGCGCTTGTCTGATTGTGGCTTCTCCAACGTCATCACATACAATGCAGCAGTGTACGCGAGGATGTTGAGTGCCCCCGAAGATTGGGAGTGTCAGAGCGTAGAGGAGAATAATGACTGCCAAGGAAGCAAGGAATAAGTGTTGCTACTTATTCCGTTCCCCCTAGACTAAACAAGCAATTAACAATGGGGATGGGCACTGCCTTACTAGAGCTGACTGCAGTCATTTTTTGCTTGTCAAGAATACATAAAAAGGTTTCTTTGAATGTCCATAGCCTGGTCAGATTCACTTTAAGGGTTAGTGTACATGAGTACATTTTTGTTTTGCTTCTGACATCAGTGTAAAGCACATAGAATGCAGTTTTAGAATTTCAAATTAAATCTTATGAGCCATGTACACTCATTATTGGATCAGTGTACACTGATCTCAAATGCCTGTATGCCTTAACGCTACTGCTGGCAACACACATAGCAATTTACTGTCCAGTTCTGTGAGATTTGATGGTTGTGGAACCAGCTGCCAGATGGCTCTTACAACTTTGTCCCACAAATGCTGAATTGGCTCTGTTAAATTGCGTTGTTTACCCATATCTTCAGAAAAAAAATCACTTCTACTGTCGTGGTAAACAACCTGCTTCCCTATTTATAATGGTCTGGCCCTCTAGCAACTTCAGCGCAAAATTATAGCTAATTTGCCTACAAACGTGGAGACATCTCGTGGCCCAACGAAGTACTGATGGGGTGGTCATAATAATCTGGCCACTCAGTGTATATGAGGGACAAATTTAGACAGGAGCCAATTAACCTTCCAGCATGTCTTTGGAGTGTTGGCGAAAACCAGAGTACCCGGAGGAAACCCATGGAAGCACAGGGAGAACATGCAAACTCCTTACAGATATTGACCGGGATTTGAACCACAGACCCCCGGTGCTGTAAGGCTCTATTCTCAGCATGCATTGCGCAGTGCACACAGAAAACAAAGACTTTGCATAGCTTTTCTGACGAAAAACTCTACCGCCTAGTCATTTTTTGAGGAGTTGCGTTTTAAGATGTTCACGTTAAAGAGCAACACCAGCAAATTTTAAGTTCATACACATAGAGATACTAATGTTCATCTCATTGTAATGTTTCATATCTTAATTATAATTTGTACTTGTTCAAGGTTTCATATCTTGTACTGTTTACACAGACCATTACAGTCTGTTCTTCATCTAGTAGCCACCTCTACATCATACATTGTATTTAGCACCCATCAGAACAACTGACTCATTCACACAGACTTGCACAGCCATACAGCCTGCATATCCTTGCAGAAGCCTGCACGTGGAGGGGACGGGGGGCTGTGTGTAGCTGTGCACAGCCACCTGTACATCTATATGAGAGGACGCGGCTCCACACCGACCCAAACTTGCACATCCGTACAGGTAAAGATGCATGCCCTTGAAGGGTGATTGCTCGCCTTAGATTGCTGCATCTAGAGTTGTCAGGGGCCAGTATATGTAAAAGGTATTCTGCATTACCTACCAAATTAAAGAAAATAACACATGGAACACCAATGATAGAAAAAAAATTGCATGTGCAAAAAATAAGGTTATGACATCATTGGAATGCTAATCTTTTTGTGATATAGGTTTAATTAAAACCTATATCACAATATGTAAGCATGTGAAAATTGGCCAAAATAAAACATGTAAACTCATATCACCAGTGAAATGGGGAAAATTGTAATACTGTCAAGTAGCAGAGGGACATAAAGCTTTTAGTTGGCATGAAATACCCTTATACAAAATGTAACTGCGAGTCCTGGCATTTAAAGTGACATTAAAGCCAATTTTTTTTTTCCCTCCCCCCAATGTTAATGTCAGCATTTACCTCAAATGATGTCTCTTATTCTGATCTTCCTCTTCTTTCCCCATGTTTTCATGTGTCCCTCCAGCGGTGCGGCGTCACTCGATCCAGCGCTGACTGCTCTGTCTCTCCGATCCAGCGGTGTCTGCAGGCGGGTGCACGCGTCCATAGACTTACCTTGCATCTCTGCTCGTCTCCCGGCCGAGAATCGGAACTGCGCATGCGCCCGCCCCAAGGTCCTTTGCGGCCGTACGATCACTTCCTGATTCTCGGCGCGGGAGCGAGCAGCGATAACGAGGTAAGTTTAAAACCAGTTCAAGCGTTTTGTTTTTTTTAAACTTCTTGCCTATATCTACTGCTTGCTAGCAGTAGATATAGGCAAAAAAATGGAGGGTTTAGAACCCCTTTAACAGCCATTTCTAAAGGATACTTCTTAATGTGTCAATGCTGCCTGGTCACACTACCCCAGGGTTGCGCCAACTCCGGCCATCCAGCTGTGATAAAACTACAAATCTCATGATCTATATGTGCTCGTTCGCGTCCGCCGCCGCCCGTTTTCCCCCCCCCCCCCCCCCCCCCGATCTAATAATATCATGAAAAGTAGCTACTGGTATAAAGGAAAGCTTTTTTTAATCTATGCTTGCAATGTAACAACACAAAATAAAAGTCAGTTTTTGACGTGGATGCGGGCAGGATTGTGTGAATGTACTTTTATCATGAAATACCCTTATACTCCAAGGCAACGTAGTACCAATAACTCATTAGACATCACCCTAAGGATCGCTTGCTTTCCCCTTTAAATGTGTTTTTACATTAAACATGCTGAATACCTTTTTTTTTTACCAACCCTTCTCCCTTGTTAGCACTTTAAAAGGCCTTTCTGCTCTAAATATCAAACTTCTTCCTGCAATTCAGTTGTAATCACACAAAGTGATATGGATCCTTGAAAGTCTTGTTTTCCACGATACATTCCTTACAGTTATTCCTGCTACATTGACCCACAAGAGCTGTTGTATGATGTATTAGAGTTGCCAATAACTTTACCCAGATCAGTGCTAGTCAGCCAAGCTCAAACACGGGTATTTCTGGAACTTCAAAACACTCAAAGTGGACCCTTCAGTAATTACCGTATACAATCCTCCATGAATAAAATCATTGAGAAAAAACAATGTGGTAGGGGTTCCCATATAGAGCAAGCCAAATCAGTCAAAAACTCCTAGAGAAAATATCAATTCAAAATCAAATAGATCAAAATAATTCCCATCGGGTATTGAACCCCCAAAAATATGGAAAAAGGAAGAACTAACCCCCAGGCAAGGGAATTTGGAAGAGCAATGGCCGCATTTATAGAGGGAGGGCAGTGGCTGCATTGATAGGGCGGGCAGTGGCTGCATTGATAGGGCGGGCAGTGGCTGCATTGATAGGGCGGGCAGTGGCTGCATTTACAGAGGGAGGGTAGAGGCTACACTGATAGGAAAGGCAGTGGAATAACGTGAGTGATGGTAGATTTTGCATTTACAGAGGGAGGGTAGAGGCTACACTGATAGGAAAGGCAGTGGAATAACGTAAGGGCGGTGGGCAAATACATTCACCACCTTCCTACTTTGCAGTCCACAGCTGATAGCAAGGCTCCTGCTAACAGCTCCTATCAACCAACCATTGCAGGGAGGGTGTCATCAATTAGGACATGGAATTACAGTACACTATGGGTCGGTACGATGCTCTGTTCCTTGAATTAGAAGCGAATGGACCCAAACTGACCACACTAGCATGGATCTACATCCATGCATAACATGTTCAGAATGCTCCAGGAAGAGAAGGGGAATGGCAGTGTCACCAGGTATTCAATGCTGAAAATGAGTGTGGCTGAGAAAGAAGGCAGATGCACAAGATCAAAGGAATGGAATGAGCTACAATCTGCTCACAAAAACGTGCAACTTGATTTATACGCATAAAATGTGTTAAAAAAACTTGCACAAGTGCGACAGCCCCACTACACTGCATGCGACTACAGAGTATTAGTTGATAGAGCATATGCATATCTACCCACTGCGCATGTCCTGAAGAAATGGCATGTACATGCATACGATGGGGCTAGGTGGATGACCGGACGTGTCTGTATCATGTTCCCCTGTGTTCTTGTATTTTTGTATTTTTGTACTTTTGTATATTGCAAAATCGAAATAAAATCTTATTATTTAAAAAAAAAAAACTTGCAAAAGTGTGCATCAAAATCACGAATCGAAACGCACAAAAACGCTGTCGCCTAGGTGTAAACTCAGCCTTAGGCCTGGTTCACACCTGGGCGTTTTACGCGCTGTAAAACGCTCAAAATGTGAAAAACAATAATTGCCTATGTGCATGGTTCCCACCTGGGCGTATTTCAGCGTGTAGGAATGCGCTGAAAAACGCCCTACGCCCAAAGAAGTACAGGAGCTTCTTTGGGGCGTATTTTCCGCGCGTATCCATTAGGATACAGCCGGATAGCCCTCGTAAACGCGCGTTTGTCGCACGTTTCTTTTACCGCAAATAGCGGTAAAAACGCACGGCACGAAACGCGTGGCAAATGCACATATTCCGTACACCCAGGTGTGAACCCAGCCTTATGGTATGTTAGTAACAAGTGTTAGATACACTTTAAGGGGAAAAAAACAAGTCGGTTTACCAGTTTCTCAGGCTAGGAGCATTTAAATTCTATTCAACATGCTTTCAACGAGTGTTCCTATACTATTTGTGCTAATCCCATAATATGCAATCTGCTAGTCAAAAGAATTGGCACAAGCAGAATTGGTGTGTTGTGCACAGCCGGATCCTCCATCTGATGTATCATCAAAGGCCTAAGGCAATAATAAGACCTGGTTCACACAGTCTCTCTGAAATCTACAAGAGGTACAGTCAGGTGAAGACTCCATGTCCCAGTTTATATTAAAGAGTCCAAGTACAAGCAAGTACCCCCAGCATGAACCCAGCTCTCTTCTTTAAAGGAAACCTGTGTTTACAGAAGTACAAAGCCTACAATTGTGCACCTACTTTTTAAAATGCTATTTACCTGGTTGTTACTCAGATTTAATGGCTTCCTCTCCGGATCTGCATGCTTCCCCCCTCCTCCTCACTGACAGTAACAAGTGCTCAGATACTACAGACGCCATTCTTTCCAAAGTGGTTTTGTGTGTAGAACCATTTATTTCAATACACCGTTTGGGTAAAAGTGTACAGAAAGAATTTAGTGGGTTTTAGAACACCATTTTAGACCCCCACAAAGACTGATAATCACACTTCACAAAAGCAGATGTCAGAATATGTACAAAACTTACAAGGTACACAGCAAAATCCTAAAAACACACTACATCCTGAAATAATGAGTACGGCATACATACATGTAACGACTTCTCTGCCCAGGGATGTCACAGGCTTTTTCATCCTGGTAACAACCCAGTCTGCAAATTTCCCTGGTTAATGGAACCAGCTAATGGTGGGCCTATAATTCTGCAGGCCAGGTACCGCCATCTCCACGCATTAATCTCCTTGCAGACTAAATTATCCACATCCCGGCACCACCTTTAATCACCAGGTACAGAACCCATCATTTAAATCTCCTAAAATGTGCACAAACAACCGCTTTACCTGTGAATAAGAACTTTGGAATGCAGAAACAAAAATAAAATCACTTAATAGCTTGTCTGGCCCATTTTATAAAGATACCTCTACAGAGATACATATGTAGGCTGCCATTGCAGACCTCTCTTACAATACTAGCGTCTGTCATGATGATCAACTGACTTAAAGACTAACAAAAACAACACATTGCAGCATTCTAAAAAAAAAAAAGGAAGAAGGTTTTCATGGTTGACCCACCCCCTGCTCCATTCTCTAGTAGGCGAGATTACGTAAAACTTCCAAAGTCACATATCCCAGGAGACATCAGGAGGCTTCCCCACAGCATAGGCAGATTTATCTGGCACAGCATCATCAGGGAGCTACCTGGAAGAGACAGGTAGCTCCCGATGTTGGAGAACAAAGATGGCGGCATGGGATGGTATGAACAGCAGAAGAGCGGTGGGGAGAAAAGGGCAACACGGGGTTCACAGAGCTTTTGAGCATGTTTATCGTGGATAAAAAGATAAAAGGTAATATTGGGAATGAATACATTAGCAAAGAATGGGCATGAGTGAAGTTTCTCTTCAACTCAAAAATGATAGAAGCCATAAACAGGAGATCAGCAGTGGAAGCCCACTTAGTTTTCTCACTACAGGTTTCCTTTAGTGAGGCCAGCCAAAGAGCTAAAAACACAGCTGAAATACTTATATGGGAGCTCTTTTACCTACTAAAATATCTGTAGATTGTGTCCGGGAGCACTGATATTCACAAGTCTGCCATACTGCACACAAGGTAGTTAACTACACTTTTTCTTGTACTGCCTGCCTGCCTGCCAACTGCACAATAAATCACCATCATCACATTGCTGATCCATCGTTCATAAAGGTGATATGAAAAATGAAGCAACAGTGAATACTGGTGTCCCCTGCCTAGCTATGCCATGTGGCAGGCGTTCCTAAATGACTGGATGAATGGCTGGTTGGCAAGGGGTGCCTGGAAGATTTAATTATTTTTACCAAGCAAATTTTGAAAAAAGAAGTGAGTTTGGCAGTTCTTCTTTAATGGCTTTTAATCTGTATTTCTAGATTACATTGAGAAAGTGGTATCAGTATTAGGTCACTTAGCAGAGGTAATTCAAATTGATAATATTTTTTTTTTCTGGTTTATATGTCTAAATTGCATCATATTCTCTTAAACAGCTGCCATGTCAAAAGAAAATTCCAGACAAATGTTTAAAGTTTTATAAAACAGTAGAAGATTAGAACCTTGAATTGCTGTATGAGGAAGAGAGATTGGAATGTTTCCCCAAACTTCTTATCTGGTGACACTGATGGAGAAATTATATATATATATATATTTCCTGGCTCTCCTCATGTCGGCACACTAATGGGTTAACTCCGCCCCCGGATACCAATAGGACCACCCCTAACCAGAGTATAAATCCCCCCCTTCCCACCTCATACGTGTTCTTTTTTTGTCCTCGCTCAGGACACCTTACTAACGTTTCTTTTGGTTTTATTTATTTATTCTTTTCATTTATCGTTGGCCTTCTCTGTCCCCCCCTGGGTTCAGCCTCTTTCCAGGGGGTAGATGTCCGTATGTGGTAAATCTACGGTATAGGACATGCCTGGTGCCAGGCTTAGGGGCCGGAGGTAACCTAAATGGCTACAGGCTGTGGGGCTAGGTGAGTAGGACTCATGGTGCAGGGTACCTCATGGGACTCGATTCCGGGCCTTTATGGTGCCTACGGGACAGCTGTTTCCCTTCAGGATGCTCGTCTCTTCTCCTCCAGCAGTGCGGCCGCAAGCCGAGTGCGTTCCGGCGTGGAGCGCAAGTCCCGCCCACTTCCTGTCACGGCCCGGATTGGCTGGCGGGAATGGAGGGGATGGACCTGGTCCAGGGTGAAGCGCACGCTCAAACTGTACGCTGCGGCCATTCAAAGGGAACGGTGTGCTATAAAGATTGGTGAGTGTTTCAGTGAGGCAGGAGCATTCGTACTGCTACTACACTTTTGCACAGGCAGAGAAAGAGACGCTGTTGTTCCAGGTAAAACCTGTGGTTCATACTGCTGTTGCTGTATTCATTTCTGTGGATTGGGGTTGATTATGCCTTCATTTCCCTAGTGAGTCACCATGAGTCCAGGTAGCCCAGTTCCGGCACGAAGCTCATCAGAAAGGTTATGGCCATTATTTTTCTTTGTTTAATTTGTTTTTTTTGTTGTTTGTTTGTTGCTGATTAAGAGTGCGTTACAAAGTATGGGGTGTCTCGTTTCAGGGGGAAAAGCCCTAGATATAGAAGACACAAAGTAAAGTCGCGCTCCCGCAGGACATCGGCGTCACCGGAGTCTAGAACACTTAGCGTCCCTTCTCAGGGGTCTCCTCAGTTGCTTAATACCAGGCCACGATCTGCCACTCCACCAGCAGGTCCATCCACTGAGCCCTGTCGGGGATGTGGTGCTCAAGCATTGCCACGTAAATTATTGTGTTCCTCTTGCTTAAGAGTATTGGCAAGAGACACAGCTTCTGATTCTCAGGATATCAAAGCTTATATCCGGGAGGCAGTGGCGGAAGGTATCAAGGAGTACACGGGATGGAGTTCCTCGTCTAAACGGCGGAGGGATGGAGATAGGCCTGTAGAGGAGCGATCCTCCCAGGATTCAAATCCTGAGGATTCGGAAGGGGATAGGGATGAGATCCTCGATGACGCATTCTCGTTTGATTTTGCTCTAGTGGCACCCTTTATCTCTGCCATCAAGCAGGCACTTGACTATGAAGAAGATCCCATTCCTAGTAGCAAACAAAGGAGGTTCTTTCCGAACATTAAAAGGGAGTTGCCTACCTTTCCGCTCTTCTTTGAGATTAGAGAGATCATTGAAGAAGAGTGGAAGAAGCCAGATAGAAAGGGGAAGTTGCCAAATCGTATGTCAAAATTATACCCCTGTCGGTCGTCAGATTCCGAATTATGGGATACAACTCCTAAAGTGGATGCAGCCCTACAGAGGTTGGCTAGACATGTGTTATTACCGTTAGATGACTCAGTGTCTTTCAAGGATCCCATGGACAGACGACTGGAGATGGACTTGAAGAAGATATACGCTACGGCCGGGGCATCATGCAGACCCGCAGTAGCGTTATCCTCAGTTGGCAAGGCTATGAGAGTGTGGATTTCAGGCATTGAAGAAGCTTTACTCTCAGGGAGGCCAAGAGAGAGGATTGTTGATTCTTTAGGTGATTTAAAGATGGCTTCGGATTTTGTGGCAGAGGCATCGGTTGACCTAATCCGATTGGCAGCCCGCCAAATGGCATTTTCGGTGACAGGTCGCAGAGCTCTGTGGCTGAAGCACTGGTCGGCGGACGGAGCTTCGAAGCAAGGGCTCTGCGCCATGCCCTTCTCAGGAAAGATGATTTTCGGAGAACCATTGGAGGAAGCAATCAAGAGAGTGACTGGGGGTAAATCTGGCTTACTCCCGCAAGATCGGAAACAACGGCAGCAGCCCTTTCGTCAGAACAGACGTTACAGGGAGCCGTTTCAAGAGGCCAGATCCTATAAGCCCGGTAGAGGGTTTTTTCGGAATAATTGGCGAGGAGGCCAGTCATCCTATACCAGGGGTGGCAAAGCTAGGCCAGCCCAGACACCCAAGAAGGTTGATAAATTATTCTGAAATACGGCCCGCCCTGTCTCCTTTGGTGGGGGTGCGGTTAGCTTCCTTCAGGCAGATTTGGGCGGACACCGTGCAGGATCCATGGGTGTTGAACATCGTGAGAAGCGGGTACAAGATAGAATTGGTCTCTATTCCTTCGGATCACTTTGTGCGGACTCATATTCCAGCTTCTCTAGAGAAAAGAACCTGTCTACTCAAGAATTGTGGCAAGCACAGGCCATTATACCTGTCCCTTGCCATCAGCGTGGTCAGGGAGTATATTCCCCGTTGTTCCTAGTACGCAAAGTCTCCGGCGGGTTCCGTCCGGTACTCGACTTGAAAAGAGTGAATCGATTCGTGAAGGTGGAAAGTTTCCGCATAGAGTCAGTAGAGACCATCAAAGATCTCATGAGACCAGGGGATTTGATGCTCACTTAAAGGATGCCTACTTCCATGTTCCTTTGGCAGGCGGCCACCAGAAGTACCTACGGTTCGCAGTGGGTCACAGTCATTATCAGTTCCGTTGCCTGCCATTCGGCCTTTCCTCAGCTCCAAGGACGTTTACAAAAGTTTTTGTTTCCGTGATCGCTCTGCTGAGATTACAAGGTCTGAGAATATTTCATTACCTGGACGATGTCCTTTTGTTGGCCCAGTCACGGCAACAGATTCTGCGGCACCGGCAGTTGGTGCTGAAGACATTTCGGGAGTATGGCTGGCTGGTGAACTGGCAGAAAAGCCAGCTGTTGCCAGCCCGAGCACTGTTGTACCTGGGTATGATATTCGATTCGATGGCGTCAAGGATTTTTCTGCCAAAGGAGAAAGTGGCACGGATCGTCCGGCTAGCCGGGCTACTCAGGGCATCTTGTACGTGCTCGGCACGTCTGTGTCTTTCGTTTCTGGGAATTCTTTCTTCCTCAATTCCAGCTGTCCCTTGGGCCCATTGGCACATGCGCCACATTCAGTACGCTTTTCTTCGACAGTGGGACAGGCAGTCTCTGACCCAGGTGATCTTTCTCCCACAGGTGGTCAGAACCAGTCTACGGTGGTGGTGCAATCCGCAAAATTTGCAGAAAGGGAGAGTTCTGCAGCCGGGAGACTGGGTCACAATAACGTCAGATGCGAGTCTGACGGGATGGGGAGCCCATTGCTTGGGGCAGCAGGTGCAAGCGAGATGGTCATCTCAGGCACCAGGACACTCAAATGCGTTCGAACTGCAAGCAGCGTTCGAGGCTCTCAAGGCTTTTCACCCTCTTGTCAGAGGTCGACGGGTCAAGTTACGTATGGACAACAAGACGGCCGTCTCGTATGTGGTACGGCAGGGAGGGACAAAGAGCTCCTCTTTGCTGCGGATTGCTTCGGTTCTGTTTCCATGGGCAGAACTACACCTCCTAGACCTGACGGCATCTTATTTGCCGGGAACAGAGAATCAACAGGCAGACAGATTGAGCCGACAGTTTGTGGATCCCCACGAATGGTCCTTGAATCCTCAATATATTTCAGCCGTTCTTTCAGGAATGGGGAACTCCCAAATAGATCTAATGGCGTCCAAAGACAACTCTCAACTCCCGGAGTTTTACTCCCGGTACTATTGCCAGGAAGCTCTAGGTCAGGTCAGGATGCCCTATCCCTTCCATGGCAGTTCGGCAGTGTTTACGTTTTTCCTCCTACACCGTTGATCCTACGAACACTGCAGAAGATCGACAGGGAGGGAGTTTGGGCGATTGTTGTCCTTCCTTGCTGGCCGAAGAGACCATGGTTTCCACTGCTCATGGAGTTGTTGGTCGAGATCCCGAGGTCGTTGCCCTTACGGAGGGACCTTCTTCTCCAGAGCGAATATTGTCACCCGAATGTGGCACGCCTCCATTTGATGTTCTGCAAATTGAGAGGCAGAGGTTACAGATGCTGCAGCTCCCGGCAGCGGTGGTAGAGACTCTGCTGCAGGCAACAAAGCCATCCACGAAGACTACGTATCATAGGCTCTGGGAGAGGTTTCTCAATATGGCAGCACAGAAGGGGTGGCAATCCACTGATCCGACAGTGGGCAACATCCTGGAATTTCTACAGTCGGTCCTAGACGCTGGCCTAAGTTACAACACGTTGCGGGTCCAGGTTTCGGCCTTGTCAGCCTTAACCAAGTGTCGTTGGGCAACTCATACTGTCGTACGGCAGTTCCTGCAGGCAGCAATGAAATGAAGGCCTCTGGTGAAACTGCTGTTTCCTAAGTGGGACCTGCCGTTGGTTCTGAAAGCATTGTCACTGGCACCATTTTATACTCCTTCATGTTCTCTATATCACCTTACCCTCCTTGCGGTCTTTCTCACAGCAATTGTCTCCGCCAGGCGGGTGTCGGAACTGCAAGCCTTTTCCTGCAAGGAACCTTATTGTCAGTTTTTTCCAGACCGGATAGTGCTACGTCCTGTCCCATCCTTTCTACCGAAGGTCTCTTCAGTTTTTAATTTCAATTGGGAATCAGTCCTCCCGGTCCTACGGAATGAAGGGCTTCCCTCGGCGGAAGCGCACCTAGGGAGATTGGATATAGTACACGTCCTTTCCACCTACTTACGCAGGACGGAAGAGTTTCGTTCCACCGAAAGGTTGTTTGTGATGCCTGGGGGGCCAAGGAAAGGAGCAGCGGCATCCACGAGAATCCTGTCTACCTGGGTGGTGAAGGCGTTGCAATTTTCTTACAAAGCAGCGGGTCTTCCCCCTCCACAAGAGGTCAGGGCTCACTCTACTCGATCACTGGCTACGTCCTGGGCAGCCTACGCTAAGGTCCCGGTGGAGGTGGTCTGCAAAGCCGCGAGTTGGTCGTCTTCGAATACCTTCATTCGCCATTACAATGTTGATGTGTCCAGTTCTGTGGATTCGGCCTTTGGGGCATCCGTACTGTCTTCTGCAGCTGCTAAGGCTTAATAAATATATTTTTGGCATGAGTCCCTCCCATGTTTTGTTTTGCTAGCTATGTCCCATTAGTGTGCCGACATGAGGTGAGCCAGGAAAACGGAAAATTGTTATAACATACTTACCGTAATTTTCCTTTCCTGGCTCTCCATGCCTTCGCTCGGCGTGCTATGGAACACGTATGAGGTGGGAAGGGGGGGATTTATACTCTGGTTAGGGGTGGTCCTATTGGTATCCGGGGGCGGAGTTAACCCATTAGTGTGCCGACATGAGGAGAGCCAGGAAAGGAAAATTACGGTAAGTATGTGATAACAATTTTCCCTTCCCTTCATTAGCCAACGAAGCCACTTGGGCCGGTGAGTTTGCCCAAGAAGCACCAAGCTTCTGTCTTATTTTAAACTTATATATATGCACTATGTGGCTCTCTATTAACCCCCCCTTCCATCTCGCTCCCAGTAATGTGCCCATTGAAATTTACTGATATTATGTTGCAATCAGGTCCTTACAAGAAATGGAATGGACAGGTACTGCTACTTCAAATATTAAGCGAATACTTAAATCACCCTTAGGGCTTTGCTGTTTTACTATACTATGTAAATACATTTGTAATCCAGCACGTCATTATTCTGAGTTGCCCCACTCAAGCGGCGGCCATATTGAGCGGGGCACGTGCGATTAATAACATGCTGGATTAGTGAGATCCTAGTTAATTGTATTACTTCATTGTTGTGCTGTATGTGTATAGGCCAATGTAGTTGGATCTGTATGTGCGTTAAAATTAATCGAAATTAATAGATTAATCGATTTTTAAAAAACGTAATTAATCGAACACGAAAATGTTAATCATTACCAGCCCTAATGCATATACATACAATTATTTTAAAGCAGGGCTGGACAAATCCCAGGAGCCAGGTATACATAGTTCCTTATAGCTAACTTTTGAGGATTTCTCTTGTTGTCAATGGAGCTGGGCCCTAAAAAAAAATCCTTCTGGTTCCTGGATTGGACAGACTGGCTACTGGATTCAACATGTGTTTGGGAGTGTTCAAAGAGAGCCAGTATCCAGATTCAAATGATTCTACGGGCTAGTTCAAACCAGATGAAGCTGTGATGCAGTCCGTTCAGTTTGTCAGCTGCATAAAAAATGCATCACAATGCTTTCCTATCTTTCCTTTCTGGTGCTCTGTTCAGTCCGTTCTGATGCAGTCAGAAAAAATACTGCTTGCCCTATTTTAGCTGAATAAGATTGCATCAGATCGCAACGGAGCGCATCAAAACACACACAAATGCATGCAAACGAATCAGAACGCAAGATGAAAAAAAAAAAGAAAAAGCAGAATTGGAAGTGCTTTTACAGGAAGAAGGAAGTGACAAAAGGTCTCATTTTCATTTTGAAAAACAAAAATAAAAAATGCATCAGGTCGCGATTGTGATGCAGTTCTGGTGTGAATTAGCCCTAAGAAGTTGTTAGACATTTGAAAAGTCTATAATCTGGTGTAAAGGACCTACCTATGGAATGTGAGGACTTACCTTGAATTTGGACCTAAAGAGGTTGCATAGTAAAATAATTAAACTATAATCAGAGTATCCAGATCTGCATTAAAATATATTCCAGAACCTCACCGTTATACTGTATAAATTAGAAGGAAAGTCTACTCTTTACTGCTCTCCTCTGTATTTACTAACCAATGGATAAGGAAATAATAATTAGACTTGGAGAATTGGAGCGATGGAGGAGCAGTTATTATATACAGATAAAATGCTAATTCTTAGTTAATCCAATATTTGGCTGAATGCTTTTTTTTTTTTAATTATTCAAGAGCTGATAGTAAATTAGAATAAAAGCATGTTATTCCCCACTGATCAACAAAACTCCCGGCGGCAAAAGTCGCCGGGAGTCTGTTTAAACAGCCCCGATGCTGGCGATGTACACTGTACGTCGTCAGTCACGAAGGGGTTAAAGTGACACTAAACAATGGAGTTAAATCTTAAAAACACATTCAAGTACCTTAACCATTAACAAAAATGTATCTTATTTGTGTATCACTCATCTGTAGGTCCTCAAATCATCTCTGAATTGGTGCTGACACTGTACTTCCTTCTGGAGGGTGACTACTTTTGTTCCCCATGGTCCCTGTGTGTGTTGTAAAGTGGCCGCCATTTCAAGCTCACCCCCGTGATGGACTAAAATCTCAATACAAATTAGTAAACTAAATGTGAGATTGGAGTCCATCACAGGAGTGAGCTTGGAGCGGCGGCTACTTTACAACACACACAAGGACCATGGGGAACAAAAGTAGCCACCCTCCAGAAGGAAGGACAGTGTGATACACATATAAGATACATTTTGTTAATAGTTAAGATACTTGAATACATAATACTTGAATAAGATTTCACTCGCGAGTGTAGTGTCACTTTAAGTCATACTGACAATGGGTGGGTAGAGATACAATGTTTTAAAGTTTCACGCCATGGATTGCATATTGGATTCCCTCTCAGGGCAATGAGAGGAGGTGAAAGTGTTAATGGGCTGTATTCAGCGAGTTCAAACGGCTCCTCACTTTAAAACAATATCTTGCTGTTTCTGTTACACTGGAGTTCTTCTTTGGTATGAAGGCAAACTGCAGCAGAAGCTGGCTATTGACACAGCTTGTTGACTTAGTGCAAGAGTTTACGTTCTAGCTGTGAGCTTTCTAGCATCAACAGATCACAGATGCCAACAGTATCAAATCTGAGGGTCCAACGAATGGTTCTTTTGCATGTATAGCTTGGTCGAAAACAACGGTGTATTGCAAAAGTAACAGCATAATATTGCAAAAGTAACATCATAGCAAGAAGTTCAAGTTTATATGTTTACATCACATAATTGCTTGCAAAAACATATTTATGGTGCACTTATTCTGAAAGGCAAATAGACTTTAAACTGATATTAACCCTTTCGCTGCCAAGCCCTCCGGAACATTTTTCAAATCAGCTGGCCAAGCCATTTTTGAATTTTCTGCAATTTTTTCCTATTGGTTTGATTTTCAACTGCTGCGTTGCTAGCGTTTGTAAAAGACCCCCCAAACCATATATTTTCTGAAAGCGCAGGCCCGGTAGAATAAAAAGATGGTGATACTAAATTTGTAGGCCCTGCGATAATTGCGCAAATGTTTCTCAAATTAATATTAAACCGATAAAAATACACAATTCAATTGTTAAAACACACCAAAATCAGTATCCGTGCACAAAATAAATTATTTTCTGACTAAATCTAAAAGATAAAACTGTATTGAGTTAATAAATAACAAATATTAGCAAATTTGTAATTGCGCCTTTTTGCGAAAAGGTAAAAAAATGAAGGTATGCAAAACTGTAAATAATCGACTTATGTAAAAAATTGTTTTGGTGTTTGTGTTGTGATAAAATGATACAGGTGTATATTTA
>NW_017306449.1:697171-728718 GCF_000935625.1 Nanorana parkeri | reverse complement strand
GGGGGGGGGCGCCCGGTATTTTTAAAATTAGCGGTCATCAGCGGCTTGTGAGCCGCTGATGACAGCTATTAATTTAAAGGGGACAGTCTGCTGAACAGTTCTACTATCAGCTTATAGTAGAACTGTAAATGCCAGGTCCGTACGACGTACTGAGCTGGCCAGCTGGAAGCACTTTTGTAGCTCCGTACGACGTACGTCCTTGGCAGCGAAAGGGTTAAATCCACCCCAAAACAATTAATTCTAACTGCATACCTTACATTGATGCTTGTTTTCATGCCCCTTTCAGTGTTTGATCTCTGTGGCATAACTTAGCTTTTAAAGTGTTATCTATTTCTGCCTATAAAGGGTGGCTCCATAGTCTTGCAGGTCTCCCTGGAGCCACCTTGACATGCATTCTTCCAGCCGGGTCCTTCTCGTTCTGTATGTGCTTGGATGATGTGCATAGGACGCTCATGCACAGTATGCCAAGAGTCCCTGCTTGAGTGCCGTGCATAGTGCAGCGCATGCGCAGTTTGGATGGGTAGGCAAGGAATTGTGGGACATTGGTCCCAAACACACTGCGTGCTGCTGACCAGAAGTTACCATGATGTGCAGTAGAGAGGGACACAGCAGGAAGAGTTTACAAATGGAAAATGTGAGTGTTTTGCCAGATAGTGGGAAAGACATTTGCATAATATTTAGATACAAGACATTTGTATAACATTTAGAGACGTGGAGTTAGAGTCAAAACAACTATTTGCACTGAGGGTTTAATACTACTTTAACCCCTTCCAGTCAACAAAGCTGGTCCTTTAACAGGTTATAATGCTAGAGGCGTTACAGAACCTTCCCACTTATAATGATCACTATGACTGGCTGTCACAGTGATCATTTGATTGGGAGCCTATTCACTGGCTACTGATTGTATACAATTATTGGGACCTGTCGGTGACAGCACAGTCACAGCAATGAGGTTGCTGAGTGACTGCAATCCCATCACAAAGCAACCACACCGGCTGTATGCATAAATGTGGCAGCATGGTAGTGGGATTTAATGCTGTGCTGCCACATATATGCATATGACCGTCAGGAAGGGGTTCAAAATGCCCGTGGAATACCCCCTTAGCCTTCCCATGTTCGAATCTGCCTGTGTCTGGTTCATGAAGAGCTATTTGTAGGGCTAACAAGTAGGGATGCACCAATACCATTTTTTTCCAGACCAAGTAGAAGTAACGATACTTTTCCTCAATTACTCGCCGATACCAATTACTGATACCTTTTTTTAGCGTCATGTGACAGGTTTTCTAAAACAATACAGACTAGGATTTAAGAACAGTGGTGGACCGCCAGGGCCCAGTCACAGCTGCAACTGCTGACTTCAAGCTGTAGAGGGATTACAAATCCCAGCAATTCATTATACAGCAATGCAGAATACCACCAACTATAGAGGACTAGAAATTCCAGCAATCCATTATAACGCAAAGCAGAATACTACCAACTATAGAGGACTACAAATCCCAGCAATACATTATACAGCAATGTAGTATACCATCAGCTATAGAGGACTAAATCCCAGCAATACATTATACAGTAATGCAGAATATGAAGCAACATACTGTATTGCTCACCAGGGGTGCGGGGTCTGACCGTGGCTGTAACGAGGTCTCAGGAGGCTGTGCGGGGTCTGACCGTGGCTGTAACGAGGTCTCAGGAGGCTGTGCGGGGTCTGGCCAGGGCTGTGTGGGTGGGTGCCGGGCTCTCCAAGGCTGTGCTGGTCTCTCCGGGCAGCGAGAAGGATGAGGAGATGAACCGGCACTGTCGAAGACAGTCACCGTGAGGAAGCAGGCGACCTCAGGCAGCCGAAGCTATTCAAAAATTTTAAGCGCTTAGTATCGGGGCATTTTCACAAGTACAAACAAAAATGCCCAGTATCAGTGCATCCCTGGCAATAAGCAAGCTATTGTCAACGAAAGCCAGGGGAAGCCAGGCACTGCTACCTGGGACTTGTACCAACTCCATAATAAAATAGAAATGTAAAAAAAAAAAAAAATTAGAACAAAACAGTATATATACCTACATAAAAATGACATCTCTCCCTAACAGACTGAGTGTGACTCCGGTGACCAGGGGCAAAAGCTCTGCACTGCATTATAGGTTGTTCGTTATTTTTGGTGGCGAGCCTACATTTACAGTATTGGTTTATGTTAAAAAATCTGAGGGTTTAATGTCACTTTAAAGTGACACTAAACTCAGGCATTTAATCTTAAATGTGCATTCAAGTACCTTAAAGGAGAACTATGGGGTTAAGGCTTTTCCCCATAGTTCTCCATAGGGTAACGGGAGGACACAAACTGCTGGCGGTATACTTAAGACGCCGCAGCTGAAGCGGATCCCGACAATTATGTCTGGATCCGCCCAGCTGCGTGAGTGACAGCTGGCTCTGCCTATCTAGAGGCAGAGCCAGCTGTACCCGCCCCATCCGTTCTGCCAGTCAGCGCTGGCGGATCGGAGCGGGGAGGGAGGAATCCAGTCCCTCCCCTGTCACGGCAGAGAGCCGTGACAGGATCGAGAAGTGAGCGAACGCCGGTATGTGTTCGCTCACTTCTTGATCTACTGAGGCTACTTTACAACACACACAGGGACCATGGGGAACAAAAGTAACAATCCTCCAGAAGGAAGGACAGTGTCAGCACCAATTCAGAGATGATTTGAGGATATACAGCTGAGTGATAAATAAGATACATTTTTGTTAATAGTTAAAAGGTACTTAAATGCATTTTTTAAGGTTTAACTCCTGAGTTTAGGGTCACTTTAGGGCTTGTGTCGAGTGTTTCAGTTCTGAGGTCCTTCAGAATTCACTGAGCGTTTCACTTGACCCCCATTTGACCTGTTTTAAGTGAGTTTTGCATTCCTATAGACTTTCATGAGAATGCAAAAATAAAAAGCATGTTAACATGGTACTTACAGACCTAAAATGCGAAAACACACAAATCTTAGTGCTGTGGCCTGCAAAGGGCCAGGCAACATTTACATTCTTGTCTACTTTATCATCCCACACATGCACTAGCCATAACATATAATGGCCTCTCTAGGGACAGCTCATTATGTTCTATAGCCAGTGCACGAGCAGGGTGGCAGAGCAGAAGCAGAAGGCTGTACACATGTTTCAACCTTGCTACAGCATGGAGATCTGTGTGTGTGCCTAAGGTATAAGAGTGTCCATAAGTCTGATAAGGAAGGTAAGTGATATGTGTTCCAACTTCTAGGCATATTTATTTTAAAAAGTGTAACTATTCTTTAATTTGGAACCACTATAGTATTTTTGGAATAGAGTATCCTAGTAACACCTAGTTGTGTTGAGCTGGATTCCCTATGTCTCCTCTCCGGAGAGCTCTGTCCATATATTCATTTGGAGAATCCATAAATGGCTGGTTACATCATGACTGGCTCCCTTGTGGATTCTGCTTAGGAACATATGGGTGACGCACTGCAGAGCAGGAAAACCTCTATTTACAGCAATGCCCTGGGTATTACTGGGACAGACAGTAAAGGTAAATCCTCACAATGAGGGTAAAACCAGCAATAAACCATGACCTAAGATTAAACCTTCAATGAAACCGGAGTCCCACTTTAAAATGTAAAACCTCATAAGCCAAAAGGTTCCTATGGGTGTTCAAAAAGCAAGACTTTCGATTAAATACATAGCAAAAGCACTGTAGAATGATAGTTTGAGACCCTGCCATATAATAAAATCCTTTAAGCAAAGGAAATGCCATAAAGAAGAGACTGAATACATCAAGGCTGGACTGACTGCCAAGTCACTGCAGTTAAGAAGTGGTGGTCAGCAGGAGGAATCAGAGCTGCAGGAGACCATAGAGATTGACACTCCACCGAGGGCAGCACAGTGGCGCAGTGGTTAGCGCTTCTGCCTTGCAGCACTGGGGGTCCCTAGTTCGAATCCAGGCCAGGTCACTATCTGCAAGGAGTTTGTTGCGTGGGTTTCCTCTGGGTACTCCGGCTTCTACCCACATTCCAAAGATGTGCTGGTAGGTTAATTGGCTCATCTCTAAATTGGCCCTCTATGTATGCATGCGAGATAGGGATCTTAGATTGAAAGCTCCTTTCGGGTAGGGACTGATGTGAATGTACAACTATGTAAAGTGCTGCGTAAATTGTCAGCGCTATATAAATACCTGTAATCAATAAATAAATCAGTTTCCCAGCAAGGATGGTAGGAGAGGTAAGCATGCAGGTTCTTTGCAGGTATGTGCTTTGTTGAAAGACTTTAATCCAGAGGTGGATAAATTAATATGGAATCCAGGTGTCAGCGTGATTTTTTTTTTTGGAGTCAACTCTATTGACGTCAACTAGAGAAAACTTAAAAGTTAGGCGCCGCTGTCATTTGTTAAGGAACATTGGCTATCTGCCTCCTGGGATTTATCCAGCCTTGTTTTATTTAACTAGCAGGGTTGCTTTAAGGTCACAATAGAGAGAATACATTAGAGGTTGAAACGGTAATTAAAGATGAAGAGCGACATGGAAAACCTTTTAATACCTTTAGAAGGTGTTGCAATACATTTACAACATTTACTTAGAAGTCACTTTAGATGAGTAGACACACTTCAGGGAGAACCTGGGCATTGTAAAGGGGCACAAAATAAAAATAAAAAGATTTATTGGCAGGAATTTTAAAAAAAAAAAAGACCTTCAGCTTTTATATAAGAACTACTGGCACCTCGCTGTACTACTATTACATAAAACCATGCAGCAATTTGTACAGGTCCCTAATAACATACATTACAATAAATATATAAAAGGAGAGTTATATAAAAATAAATAACCGGATTAGTAATCCTTATTGGAATCCTTGTATAGTGATTAGGACCTGCTCCTTCAACTAGCACATGTATCCTACATTAACCACGAGAAGGGATGATGTATAAAAGGAAAATCCTTTAACTCCTCTGTCGTCTGTGAGGTAGTATGGGAACCCTCAACCAGATTACAACGGGTAATCCCTTAATCTCCCAGGCACTAGACACTTTGCTCCACAGATGGACGGAACACCACCTATGGAGTGCACCAACATATTATCCTGACTAAACCAGTTGTTTGCACACTCTGGTCACCAATGCAGTTCTAATATCTGCTCAAGAATGAATAGACTTGTTTCAGATACAATGCAAAAGGTGTTTAAATACTTGTGTGCATGCAAAGAACAAGTATGCAGAAAACCTAAAAAATAAGATTAAATCCAGGACTAGACTCCAGGACTAGGCGTTCTGAGCAAGGCCTGGTGCTCATAGTGACAACCATGGAGGGTGCCGTGCATATACTCAATCACAAGGAAGAAAGGTCACCAGCACTCTATATAAGCATTGAAAGATCAATGTGATTTTATTTACATAATGTCATATAGACGAAACAGTGAAGCCCTGAGAAAGGGACCCTGCGTGGTCCCGAAACGTTGGCTATATGGCCCATGTGACATTCTGGTCATTTTAAAGGGGCAAAAAAAAAAAATAAAAAGATTTCTGGGCAGGAAGTTAAAAAAAAAAAAAAAGACCTTCAGCTTTTATATAAGAACTACTGGCACCTCGCTGTACTACTATTACATAAAACCATGCAGCAATTTGTACAGGTCCCTAATAACATACATTACAATAAATATATAAAAGGAGAGTTATATAAAAATAAATAACCGGATTAGTAATCCTTATTGGAATCCTTGTATAGTGATTAGGACCTGCTCCTTCAACTAGCACATGTATCCTACATTAACCACGAGAAGGGATGATGTATAAAAGGAAAATCCTTTAACTCCTCTGTCGTCTGTGAGGTAGTATGGGAACCCTCAACCAGATTACAACGGGTAATCCCTTAATCTCCCAGGCACTAGACACTTTGCTCCACAGATGGACGGAACACCACCTATGGAGTGCACCAACATATTATCCTGACTAAACCAGTTGTTTGCACACTCTGGTCACCAATGCAGTTCTAATATCTGCTCAAGAATGAATAGACTTGTTTCAGATACAATGCAAAAGGTGTTTAAATACTTGTGTGCATGCAAAGAACAAGTATGCAGAAAACCTAAAAAATAAGATTAAATCCAGGACTAGACTCCAGGACTAGGCGTTCTGAGCAAGGCCTGGTGCTCATAGTGACAACCATGGAGGGTGCCGTGCATATACTCAATCACAAGGAAGAAAGGTCACCAGCACTCTATATAAGCATTGAAAGATCAATGTGATTTTATTTACATAATGTCATATAGACGAAACAGTGAAGCCCTGAGAAAGGGACCCTGCGTGGTCCCGAAACGTTGGCTATATGGCCCATGTGACATTCTGGGAAAAAAAACCTTTGATCTTTCAATGCTTATATGGAGTGCAGGTGACCTTTCTTCCTTGAGCCTAAAAAATAAAACACTTAACTAGTCAAGCCTCAAATGGTTAAGAACTGTAGAACCAGCACACAATGATCTTCCAAAGAAATTCAAACTTTATTCCACATGCAAAGAACAAACGCTGACGAGTTTCTGCCTTACTCGGCCTTAGTCATAGCTGGTTGTGAGCTAACACCAACCCCACTAAAATAGCATACCACGCAGGGCAGGGGAGAAACACTTAGGAGCACCTGTATCTAATAAACAGTCCATGTGATTAAATAAAAATGTACCTAATGTCATGTAGACGACACAGTGACGCCCTGTATGGTCCCAAAACGTTGGCTATATGACCCACGTGATATTCTATAAATAAAATCACTTTGATCTTTCAATGCTTATATGGAGTGCAGGTGACCTTTCTTCCTTGAGCCTAAAAAATAAAACACTTAACTAGTCAAGCCTCAAATGGTTAAGGGCCTGCTCAATTGCTTTGTCTGTTCGTTCAGGCTGAGCTGGAAAAAGTGGCCAGTGCAGCCCCAACGCACAGACAAGGCAATCTGCATTTGGTGAGAATGGGCCCTTAACAATTTGCACTGCAGTGCGCTGTGGCCAATACAGTTCAATAAAGTTTTAAAAAAACAAAAAAAATAAACAGCGTAATGAGCCGTGATCGACACATCAGCATCAGCACTGTTACCTGTCTTGCTGGTGTAAACAGACCCTAAAAAAAAAGGGAAATACAGAAAAGGGCCTAAAAAAGGGGAGCAAGCACAAACAGTTGCCACAGAATAAAAGACAACGTAGATTATAAACAAAACGCTGATTTTGGTCTCACTACAACATTTCCCCAGGGGTAACGCTGAATACTCCTCTACCCTTTTTGTCTGCATTTAACATTAAAAGCATCATCACCAAGGCAACTGGAAGAAATATGGTGAACAGCATGGGCCTACATTACCTAGGGGTTATCTATCACTTACCACAGCAAGCTGCCAGTACAATATGCCAGGTAAGAATTGCACTCTAAAATGAAAGGATGACTAATATTAGTTTTGTTATATGATATGGGCCAGATTTATTAATGAAGGAGCAGATCACAAGTACACTGCAGGAAACCAGTGCATGTACTCTTTGCTCTTCAATGAGTCCTATGAAAAGTTGACAGTCCACTCGGCCTTACAGAATATGTGCAACACTTTAAAAGTGAACAAAAATAAAAGGTGAACGTTGCATATCATCTATAAGTAAATTGCAAATGTGAACTGAAACACCAGTACATTTTTGCTGGCTTTATCTAGAATGTTTGAGAATAATCTTTATTTTGGTAATAACATGCATAACCTGTTCCACCTTAAACAATGATAAATTAGCTCCATGGCTACATAGGAGGCACCATCATGAGCTTGCCTACATCAGCAGTTTTATTCCAGAGTGCCTGGGCCCTCAATTGTTCAAAATCCAACCAGAGTTTGCTGGTCCCCCTCTGATCTATTGGTGACGAAGGCTTGCTATGTCAGTTAGCAGCCAATGGGGTGGTGCAAGGGCAGGTCAGATGATGACCATGCAAGCTCTGTTTAGAATCTATACAATAGAGAGCCCGAGGGTGCTGCCCCCTGCAAAGAAACTGCTCTACAGTCCCAGTGCAAGCTCAGAATTTTTAAAACTGCCCAATTGTAAAAAGCCCAAAATCAAGACATCACATTATTGAAGCATATTAAGCATATAGTAAGCATATTCGGAATGTCAGGTGTGTTCACCATAAGAACAATCATCCTACAATGAAAAAGATACTTTGGGTGTGTTTAACTAACAGACTAATACCCCTTCATTACTAGGCCATGCCTTATTTTAACGGACACAGGGGTAGACAAATTACCGTATTTTTCGCTCCACAAGACGCACTTTTTCCCCCCCAGAAGTGGGGCAAAAATGTATGTGCGTCTTATGGAGCGAATCCCTAGCGCCCGACGCCCAGAACATGCAGTTTTGGCAGCCGGGCGAGTAGTTTTTTTGTACATTCAGCCCTGCTATGGACAAGCAGAGCTAAATGTACAGCGTGGGGCCGCCGCTCGTTTAATACAAGTGATCTAATCAGATCCCTTGTATCAAATCGAGCGGCGGGGATCGTGTCCGGGGCCCCCGCCGTGCTTTTCAGGGTCCCCCACCATAGAGCAGAAGAAGAACATCCGTTCTTCCTCTGCTCTGTGTAATCACTGAGACAGGTGGCGCTGTAATCACAGCGCCACCAGTCTCAGCTGTCACTAACTGCAGGTGCTGTCACAGAACCCCTGCGTCCTATCGTCCGGTGTGCCTTATGGAGCGCAAAAATACGGTAATATAGAAATCAGGGGCCAAAATACGGTAATATAGAAATCAGGGGCCAATCTGTCCAATCCGGGAGCCAGAAGAGTTTTTTGAACCAGTTCCATTGACAACTAGAGAAGAACCTCGAAAGTTGGACGCCAGCTGTGGTTTTAAGGGGCATTGGCTACCCGGCTCCTGTGATTTATCCAGCCCTGGATTGACAATTATTCGGTCAGGTAACACTGCGCCCAAAAACATTTTACATATTTTGTATTGACACAGATAGAGCTTTTTTTTTTGGTGGTATTTAATAACAACTGCTTTTTTTTTTTTTTTTACTAAATAAAAGGAAACAGTTCCTACATTAAGAAAAAAACACAAACAACAACTTTTCTTTGCTTTCTGTTATCAAACCTGTCAAATAACAAATGTCAGGACAGTACGAAATACCCCAAAATGGCCCATTTTTGGAAAATAGACATCCCATCCTCATTTCTAAAATGTATTAATATTCTCTGGGAGCCCAACTGTCAGTGTGCCATTGCTTTGGGACATTACAAACATGTGCCTCAGCAGCCCTATCAAATGAATCTTCCAAGAATCACCAGCCTGAGGCTATGTACACTAGTATTCATGAAATATAAGTGCATATGCAAATTCCACTTTAGACATTCAATCCAATAATACGTATTTACATAACCCACTTACACAACCACCTGAAGCCGAAGACTGGGTCAGGATGCATCATGGGAAGGCCCTGCAAGTGTTTGTTTTGATATCATGCAATTCAATCTAATCTGCCTTTCTCTGCACACATCAGGCCCAGCTGCACACTTGAATATAGAAATAAATGCATACATATGCTTTGAATGTCATATATAAATAGAATGCAAGGATCAGTACTTTGGTTTGGAGTGACTTGTTTCTGGCTTCTAATAAGTGAAGAGCTCAGCATCCACTTGACGTGTCTTTAACAAAAAGCTTGCACTCTTTTTTTTATTTTTACATTACAGAAAAATGCAGCAGCATGAGTAAGACTTCAAAGCGGAGCTGGGAACTTTAGTGGAGAAATATCACCACTAGAGCCATCAGTGGGGTGATTCAGGCTACCAGCATCCATCCAGTTCTAAATGGATGATTAGGGGCCCAATAACTCCTGGATCCATCTAGTTCTGGGTGGACTCAAAAGGTACCCAATTACTCCACCATCTATCTAGTTCTAGATGAAATAATCAGGTACCACAAGACTGCAGGATCCATCTAGTTCTGGATAGACTGATCAGGTACCCAATGACTCCAGGATCCAACTAGTTCAGAATGGACTAACCAGGTACCCAAGGACTCCATGATCCATCTTGTTCTGCATGAACAGATCAGGTGTCCAATAACCCCAGCATCCATCTAGTTCTGGATGGACCAGTCAGGTACCCAATGACTCTAGGATCCAACTAGTTCTGGATGGACTAACCAGGTACCCAATGACTTTAGGATCTAATTAATTTGGGATGGACTGATCAGGACCCCATAACTGCAGCACCCACCTAGTTCTTGATAGACTGATCGGGTACCCAACAACTCCAGAATCCAACTAGTTCTGGATAGACTGATCAGGTACCCAACAACTCCAGAATCCAACTAGTTCTGGATGGACTGATCGGGTACCCAACAACTCCAGAATCCAACTAGTTATATATGGACTGATGGGGTACCCAACAACTCCAGAATCCAACTAGTTCTGTATGGACTGATCGGGCACCCAACAACTACAGAATCCAACTAGTTCTGGATGACTGATCGGGTACCCAACAACTACAGAATCCAATTAGTTCTGGATGGATTGATCGGGTACCCAACAACTACAGAATCCAATTAGTTCTGGATGGATTGATCGGGTACCCAACAACTACAGAATCCAATTAGTTCTGGATGGACTGATCGGGTACCCAACAACTCCAGAATCCAATTAGTTCTGGATGGACTGATTGGGTACCCCATGATGCCAGGATCCAACTAGTTCAGGATGGCCTGATTGGGTACCCCATGACTCCAGCATCCATCCAGTTCTGGTTAGCCTGAACCAGTATCTAATGACTCCAAGTCATCGGATCACCGATCCAGTCCAGGTTTTCATTCTCCACTCTCAACAGGTACACATCAAAATCTATGTGACTCTATCAATGAACGTGACCTGTGACCACAATAACAGAGGAGAGCTAATGATGTCTGGTCTACATGGCTGGAGGAGCTAGCACTGACCGCTTGTGATCTTCTGCAGCAAGAGCACATCCTCCGGAGTGATGTGAGCCTTCCTGAGCAGCTGCTCCTCCGTGCTGCCCGCAGCCGCCACCACCTGCCCTCCGCTCTGCTTCACCTTCATTGCGCCCTCCTGCGTCCTGTTACCGGGGAGAGTGTCAGTGCTCAGGGAGGAAGAGCTCATTCTCCGGGAAAGAAACCGAGAGAGCGTCGGAAGGAAGTCAAGCCGGAGAGGGAGAGAGCCGAAGATTGACAGAGCGCAGGACTGATGATGATGAGGAGGAGGTGGGACCGGCTGACCTGCCCGCCCGATTCACTATTTAATCCCGAGAATGGGCATCAAACGCAAAGCTTCTCACCCTTCGCCGGGGAGCCCACCTGTGTGTCAGTAAACACGCCTGCGCCCGCCCGCCTCGGAAATGGGCAGCACAGATAATAACATAGTAACTGTGAGCTGCGAGGGGAGGTGTGTGATATCCAAACTGAAAGGAGGTGGAAAGGAGATTTGTGTTATTTATAAATGCCGTAATACCATGCCGGCCTGTGATTGGCTGGGGAATCAGAACAATGGTGCCTCTGTGACAGCTAATGATGCAAAGCTGCTGGATGTTGCAGACAGAGATAAGGGCCTGGGCACAGTGAAGGAGATGAACATGACATGGAGCACACAGCTCTTTACCACCCTCAATGTCTGCTCTCCACATTATCATGGTGATTGCTGTAACAAGGCTGTACATCACATTCATGACCATTAAAGTGTAGCTGTAATATGAGGGGACTTGGGGGGTTCCACTGGTCAGTACCATGCTGGGGTTGGCCCTGCTCCCTGCCCCCCCCCCCGCACCAATGGTGAGATTGGTACCCCTGTGGAAGGAATGGCATGCACACGTGAAGTGATGCTTACAGGTGACTCCCTCATAGGATTAGGCTGGAGGAATCCTTGGCAATAACTGCTAACTATCTGGTAGCCACACTTTGGCCCTCTAGCTGTGGGGAAACTACAAATACCATCATACATCAGCTTCTGGAACTCATGCCTGTGACTGTCACAGTCTCGCAAAGCCTTATAAGACTTGTAGTTCCACAATGGCTAGAGGGCTAATGTTTAGCTATCCCTGTGCTGGGGAAATGGCAGCGCATAGGTCTGCAGTACTACAAGAGAGGCTCTTCTTTGGTCAGGGCTGAATTTACCATCAAGCAGCGTAGTATGGGCCTCTGTGCAGAATCATACGTTGGGCCCCCTCCCACAAGACTCTATGCTATGCCACTCTATGGCATGTGAGTATACACAATGGGCGCTTATGGAGCCGGCGATCCTGGACACAACCCATCCGTGCCTGGGCTCAGAGTCCTTAGGATGTCCTGCCGCACTCCTTACCAAAGAACCCCTAAAGGTGGGTGCTGTAGTGACAGCGAATGGCACTGCAGGCATCAAACGTAGAACAGAATGTCACCAGCACACCAAACAATGTGGCCAAGTGTTCATCCTTTATTGGCACACACTTGCTTCAGTGTGACAATATGCGTCAATAAAGGACGACCACAGGCTAAGTCAGAGGCGCTGATAGCATGTAGCCACTCGTATGAGCAGGTACATGTGATTAGCGCCAGCAGCGGCCATTGATTTGCACCCACCTGCCCCCCTCAGACCTTTAGACCGCATGCTTTTCTTTGGTTCTACTAGGTTTTAAACATTTGGAATTGTTTGTGGGGACTGGTGAGGAAAAGCCTGGCTCGTACATCCACTGGCACTAGTCTAGATGTAAGAGCAGGCCAGGCATACATACGTGTTACATGTATACTTGATAAAAGTATTGTAGGCACTGCACCTTTCAGTGTATGTTCACACCAGCAGCTGCGCTCTACTGCACGGCTGCTGGTGTTCGTGTGCCCGGATGTGCTGGATCGAGCCGCATCACACTGTTTCATTTCTTTGTTAGAACTTGTGACATTTCATTCAGTTCTACGGACTCTGCATGCCGTACTTTTGTTATTCGCACAGCACCAGTCATGCATTCAGGCTGCACTGGAAACAACAGCCAGTGCACCACGAACACAGATGGTGTGAACCGGCCCTTGGACTGCATACTATTACTTGGTTTTACTAGGTTTTAAAAACTCTCAGCTCAAAGGAAGGTGTCACGGCAAGGAGTGTTTCCCAAATTGAATCCCCAATGTGTGCAGTGAGCACACAGTGGGCTCCATCCCCCTTGGGGCGTGTGTGCATTGCATGCATTAGTCTAGCATGAGATTTAAAAAAAGCAAGTTTGTAGACTGCATATATAGTGATTTAAACTACAGGGATGCAAAAAATAATAGTAATACCCCAGAAATATTAACATGTCGTTGTTTAAAGCCCAGCTGAACCTTCGATTTAAATCAGCTAAATATATTCCAGGTGAATCAAAAGGTGTTCAGTATCTTGGGGCTTAGGTAACGCATGTTGGTACAATGCAATGCCCTTCATTCTAAATGGCACCCCAACGCACATTCCCAGTGCATTGCTGTGCTGCTGAAAATACTGCATGCCCGAATTTTGGTCCATTGTGGAGCATTAGCAAGCCTATTCAAATGCATGGGCTACCTTAATGCAATGCAAGTTTGTTCACCAAGGTAGACCAGGCTGGTGTGCACCTACCCTTACATTTATTTTCTTTTTAAAACAGCCACAGCCTGAGTAGAACGGCCCATGCCCTGCCAGCAGCTGCAGAGTGTAACCCTTGCTCTCTGTGGGGAAGCAGTGGTCTCAAGACAAAAGTAAGACACACCCTATACTGAGTCAGACCTAGCTTCACTAGAGAGAGCAAGGGTCCTTCTCTACAGCAAGCTGGCAGGGGACAAGCTTTTATACACAGGCAGCAGAAGAATGGCAAACGGTAGTGCACAAAGTATGCCGTGATGAATTGTGGGCATGGGCAGAATATCAAAGATGCAACCAAGAGGCCAATGGTAACAATGCAGGGATCCACAGATGGGAGAAGTAATCCAGGGCACAACTGTAACCCAAAATAGGACAAAGCTAGAAGAAAGCCATCCCTGAAAAGAAAAACAAATCAAATCCCATTTGGTGTTCACCAAAAGGTACATGAAACCCAGCAATAAAGGGAAAACATTTGAATGACCCTGAAACTGAAATTTCTAGCCTTAGTGCAGTACACTAGATGTGACATAAAACCAGTGCCGCCCATCACCCTGAGCACACCATCAACATAATGAAGTGTGGAAGCAATAGCATCATTTTGTGATTTTCGGAGACAGGGACTGGAAAGGTAGCCAGGATTAGGGTAAGATAAATAGAGTCAAATAGAGGCCATTTCTAGAGAGAACCCTAAGACTGGAGCAGAGGTTTAACCCCAAACACAACCAGAGGCAGATAAGTGATTTTATTCCAAAAACCTGAATGTCTTAGAATGACCTGGTTAGGGATGTTCACATACCAAGTACCATACTTGGTACATGTACAGATACTTTTCCAGCTCCAAGATTAAACTAGAGAAAACCCAAAATTTAGGAGGCAGCTGTCATTTTTAAGGAGCATACATACTCAAGTAACAATCACGAGCCATGACAGGGAGGGAAAGATTGGTGTGCTGCCTATTGATGCTCCAGCAAAGTAAAATTACGGAAGGTAAGTATACCATTTTCCGTTTTCCTGGGTCATCATGGCAGCACATCATGGGATTTAGCGATCACAATGAGAGTGTAATGCCAAGAGAAAATGTATTTGTTTGCTGAACATCCAGAAACAATCATGTTTTTCCCAAATTCAACCGTAGTATGTAGTGCTGAATCCACTCTGTAATGGTTGATAAATGTATTTCTGGAGGACCAGGACGCAGCCCTGCAGATCGTTTCAGCAGAGACTTTTGAGTAGGCTGCCATGATGCTGCCAGACCCCTCGTGGAGTGAACCCTTATCTCCTCAGGAGGTTGAAGGCCTTTAATGGAGCATGCCTTTTTGATGAGCTTGACTAACCAGGCTGCTATTGTTCCTATGACACCGCTTGGCCCTTTTTGCTTCCCCAAGGAATTATCAAACAGCTATCCATTGAGCGGAAATGTTATGGGGTCTTTATATACACTTGTAGGGTACTCACTACATCAAGAGCGGGAGGTTCGCCTTCTTCATCTGTAAGCGCTGGAAGTACCAGTTCTTGATTAAGATGGAATGAAGGGCTAACTTTTGGAAGAAATTGACGAAGTGTTTTAAGTACAACTCTGTCTGGGAAGAATATGCAGAACGGCTCCTTGACAGCCAACGCTTGCAATTCCGAGATGCGTTTAGCTGATTTTTGCCAGGAGGAAAGAGGTCTTTAGAGTTAGGTTCGAAAGGGAGGCCTCAGAGTGTGGATAGAAAGGTTTACGTGCCAGAATTTCAAGGATCAAAGACAGATCCCATTGTAGGAATATTGGTTTTACAGGGGGGCGGATTTTGAGACACCATTGCAAAAACTGCATGATCAATTAATCTAATGCCCATCTGCTTCCTGACAAGGCCGAAATTGCAGAAATGCACCCTGAGTGAATTCCAGGTAAAGCCTTTGTCCAAGCCCTTCTGTAGGAAGTTAAGGACATCATTAAGCGAAGGGGCGCTGCACAAGCGTCAAAGATTTCGTCCACCTCTGCTTCTCTGAATCTTTCCCACACTCTCTGATAAGTAGCATTTGTGGAGCTGTTTCTAGTTCTGAGTAGGATAAGGATTGATATTACTGCTTGAGAGCATCCTAAACCTGAAAGCCTTTTCCTTTCAATCTCCAAGCCATTAGATTCAATGTCTCCGGTGACGGATGTAGAAGGGGTCCCTGACTAGAAGATCATGGTGATTGTGAAGAGGAATTGGAGGTTCCAAACTCAGCTCCAGCAATGAGGGGAAACAAGGCCTCCTGTGCCAAAACGGTATGCTTGGGATTACCATCCTCGGAAAGATTGTCATCCTCTGAATAAACTTCGGGATTAGAAGGTAGGGGGGAAAGACAAAGCCCAGATTGAATGAACATTGGGAGGCCAAGGCATCCAGTGCTACCGCTTGGCTGCATTTGAATTGGGTCACAATCAAGGTGGTTTTGTTGTTGGGAGATGCGAATACGTCTGTTTGAGGTAGACCCCAGTGATCCATTATCTGGCTGAAAACCTCCTGGTTCAGCTCCCACTCGTGCTGATCTATTGTTAATATGCTTAGAAAATCTGCACCGCTGTTGTGTTCTCTCGGTAGGTAAATTGCTGTCGGATGCTAAAAATGTGTTTGTGTCCAGGCCATTATATGTTTGAGCTCTTGAAGCATGGATCAACTGTGTGTCCCTCCTTGTTTTTTTATGTAAGCAACTGCGGTCTTGTTGTGGCAGATCATAGAGGTAAAGGTCTGAAGGGCCTTGAAAGCCACTCTTATTTCTAGGATATTGGATGGCAGACCATGTGGGTGAAAGGCCTACCTCCCCTGAGCCACGAAACAACTGCAATGTGCTCCCCAACCACAAAGGCTTGCATCTGAGTTAATCACTACAGGATGTGGAGGGCAAATGAGATGGTGATTTTGAAGATTCTTTTGGTGAGTCCACCACCATAGAGAGTTCTTGCATTCATCCAAGGCGACAATATTGCGTCCAATATTTTGTGTCAAATCATGAGGATTTTCTCCTGCGGAAGATCTGTATCATATCTTTGAGATGGGCGCAGGCTGGATTTCCTAAAAATGATCAGCCATCCGAACTACTGAAGCATTGAGATAACAAGCTGTTGATGTTGCAGCATCTTTTCACAGGATTGAGACAGAAGGAGAATGTCATCCAAATAATGATTTATTTTAATCTCTCAAAGCCTGATGTGAGCTATTAATTGGAGCAGGACTTTTGTGAAGGTGTGGGGTGCTGTAGGCACACAAAGGGAGACACATAAATTGGAAGTGTAACCCTATTATTGCAAAGCGTAGGTATTTCTGGAATTTTACATGGATTGGAATATGGAAATAGGCATCCGATAAATCACTGGAAGCCATCCAGTCTCTCACACAAATGGAGGGAACAATCGTTTGAAGGGATTCCATTCGGGAAAGAAGGCACCCTTATGTGTTTGTTGAGATCTTTTAAATCTAGGACAGGAATTTTCTTTACCACGAATAGAGTGCAGTAGAACCCTGAATAACTCCGAAATTGTGACTTTTTCTATTAAAGTAAGAATGTATTCTACAAATATTTGAGCCTTGTCTTCGGAGGTCGGAAGGTGTGTAGGAACAAATCTGTTCCTTGTTGGATCTTTTTTGAAAGACCATCTGTGGTCTTGAGATACTGTGGATATCTCCCAAGGGTTGTAAAGGATTGTCAGCCCTTTGTCGGCAAAGAACCTTAGACGAGCCCCAACTGGAACTGAGTGCGGCTGCTGATTGTCAAAAGGGCGTCTTGGAAGCCTGGGAAGAAGATGCTGTATTACCTTTGGAAAACTTCAAAAGGGAAGATGGAGTGCTTCTCTGCCCTCTTCTGTATTCTTTGCCTGGTTTGTATGCTCAAGCATCTCTTAGGCCTGGTTCACACCTAGGCGTATTGCATATGCGCATCTCTCGCGCGGTTGTCGGGCGTTTTTTTACTGCGATTCGCGTAAAAAAAACGCGCAACTAACGCGCGTTTCCGAGGGCTACTTGGCTGTATCCCAATGGAAACGCGCAACAAAAACAGCCCAAAGTAGTACATGTACCTTTTCAGGCGTGGGCCGTTTTGTAGTGCGTTAGGGACGGGCTGAAATACGCCGAGGTGTGAACCAGACCCATTGAAAACAATGGGATTTTCATGTTTGAGCGTTTTGTAGAGCGTTCGTCAAGCGTAGAACGTGCTACAAAACGTTCAGGTGTGAACGAGGGCTTAGGCTGGGTTCACACCTAGGCGTATTGAATATGTGTGTTTGTCACGCGGTTCGCATCGCCCTCTCAAACGCGCGTTTCTAAGGGCTACTTGGCTGTATCCCAATGGAAACGTGAGACCAAAACGCCCCAAAGAAGTACATGTACTTCTTTGGGCGTAGGCCGCTTTGTAGTGCGTTCAGACGGGCTGAAATACGTAAAGGTGTGAACCATACCCATAGAAAACAATGGGATTTTCAAGTTTGTACGTTTTGGAGAGCGTTCATAGAGCGTTGAACGCGCGACAAAACGTAAAGGTGTGAACAGGGCCTTAGGCTGGGTTCACACCTAGGCGGATTGAATATGCGCGTTTGTCACGCGGTTCGCGTCGCACGTTTTTACCGCGATTCGCGGTAAAAAAAAAACGCGCGGCAAACGCGCGTTTCCGAGGGCTAGTTGGCTGTTGGTTTCTGTGAATGGTCCTCTATTTGGACTGAACTTACGGCGTTTGTTCTTTTTGTCATGAAGAATTATCCCGGATTTTCCACTGGTCATTTTTAGTGTTGAATCAGTTTTTATTAAGTTTCATAAAAGAAGATTCAGACAATGCACATAATGGCTCAAACATTAAATCACAGTGTTGGGATACAATATGAGGGAGGGAAACTCTCATTGGCACAGCGTTGACATCGTTCAGTTTGCCCGACTCGCCGTAGTTGGTTAATTTATATGAGCACAGAAAAAGGAACAGTAAAACCAACATTACACCGAATCTGTACGAGTGCTGTGCACAACCTTTTGATCAAACATTTCCAGGAGCGCCCTATAGGGCCACCTGATCCTGTGCGATTTGGAGCTAACCTCTTTAATAGCATATATCATAATCTTCTCGTGCACCGTCTGACTTTGCAGTCAGATTAGAGAAGCATTTAAACAGAGAAAAAGCGGGGAAGACAGGATAGAAGGAGAAGGACGGGGTTAAGGAGGGAAGGCTGGGATTGGGGGGGGAGGGGGGTCATCAAACAGCAGTCACCGATGTATTATGAGGGCGGGTGTTTCCTAATTCCTACCGTGAGATTGAGGTTAGAGCAGGGACTGGAGGTCAGCCGAGGCGGAGAAATGTAGCCATATACTCCATTGTGACATGAATTTGGATAAGGTGTTATTGTCTGTCGCCAGGAGCTCCTCCATGTGCATAACATCATTTACTAGGCTAACCCATTTGGAAATGGGCGGGGCGGTCGTTGTTTTCCAAAACATGGGGATCACCTGTCGAGCAGCAGACAGGAGGTGCCTAAGAATCATTGCTTTTTGGGCTTTCCGGGATCCCGGCAGGAGTGACAGTAGTGCTATAGTTGGCGTGGGCGCCAAGGTGTCACCGTATAAGCGATTATAAATCGTAAAGATCTTTTGCCAAAATGGGAAAACTAAGGGACATGTCCACCAAATGTGTAGGTATGTGCCTCTTACCTCATTGCAGCGCCAGCAAGTCTCAGGAGAAGAAGGGAATCCACTGGTCATTTTTGATATCCTGGTGTCTAACTTTGATCCAAAGAGGTTGGATCCGTCGAATGGGATGCAACACTAAATAGTTTTGGATCCTGAATCTGCCACCCATGGTCTCAGCCAAAGTGCTCTTCTCAATGTAACTGTGGGCAGCATTGCCCTTGCAGAACATCTTACAATGTTTACAGCAGCTTCCCCTATAAAATCTCCAATTCCTGGAGTGGAGTGCGAGGATTATGTTTTCACAGCTCATCTCAGATTTAAGAGCTCGCTCGATGTTGCTGGTCCAAGCAGAATTACTGCGCAAAATTGAAGAGCAATAGCTGTGCGACACGCATTCCCATTTAATGGGATGCCATTAAAGTTCATGTGTGTGTAAAGGCAGGCGTCCCAATACTTTTGGTAATATACTGTAGGCAGTCGAGTGAATAAACGACCCGAAGTGAAGTGAGCCGAACGCTGTTCGGCTACTTACTTCAGGATTGTACGGCTGATTCCAGTCGTACATTCGACTCAGCATGTTCGGCCGACCTGAACTGCAGAAGGAGTTCGACTCAGCCGATCCAACATCTGGATCGGCTAAGCCGAACCTCCGGCAGGTTTCTTGATGCTGTTCGGCCTATTCTCACAGATGCCGAACAGCAGTGAGTGAATAGCTGCATTCGGCTCGGCTATTCTGCTCGGTACCTCTGTGGTACTGAGCAGAATAGAAAAACAGTTACAAAAGTAGTAAAAAATAGAAAACGATTGGGCAGAGCTAGCAGTGACGGCTAGCTCCGTCCCAACTGTTTTCTATTGGCTGGGCGGTTCTGCTGCCGTCAGAATAAAAAAAAATCCCCATAGGAATGCATAGCTAGATTCCTATTGGCTGTTTCACTTTGCAATAGCAAACTAGCTATTGCACCCGCCCTCTGCTGCTGTCAATCACTAGAGGGGACCTGATGGAGAACTTCAGGTCCCCTCTGCTAGTTTGCTATTGGCTATTGCAAATTGAAATAGCCAATAGGAATCTAGCTATGCATTCCTATGGTGATTTTTTAATTTTTTTTATTCTGACGGCAGCCAACGTTCGGCCAGCTTCGGCTTTCACCTCGGCTCAGTTGAGCCGAAGCATATGCCTTCGGTTCGACTGAGCTGCTCTGCCGACTTCGGGAGCTGTACGGGCTATAGTGAATAGCCCGTACAGCAGCCCTCCGGTTCTACTGAACCGAAGGGGTCCTGGGGCCGAAGCTGTATAGAGAGAGAGAGCAGCCACAGCCATAGGACAAGACTGGTGATTTCCAGAAAAGTCTGTTGGGCTGATTTATAAATACCGGTAGTATATATGTAAATGTTATGCTGTGGTCCATAGCAATGAATCACCTTCTTTGTTTATTGTTCTCAATGAATGAAAGATGAAATTGGCTTTATTTAGGGAACGGTTTTCCACCCTTTGTATCTTGCCTGCACAGGTTTTTTTATGTGGCTTAGTTCGCACTTGTGCTCACTACCATTGCAAATCACCATGGGGCAAATGGTTTTTGATGTGCTTCCATATACAGTTCTTTTTTGGATTCTTACCAAAACTGCTTTAAATGAGTGCTAAAATCACAATTCATGAGCATGGATCCTTTATTTTAATAAAAGAACAAACTTCCAGCAGACTTCATATGGGATTTTCGTTTCTGATTGGGTCATAGGTATATGCCGTACAGGCCGGACTTACTGTATACTTCCTGCTCCCTTAGGTCAACCGTTTTGTGTAACCACTCTTATCTTTACTGGACTGGCTAGCCTTAAAACCTATCTCTGTGTATAAAAACCCCCTCTCCTTTGCAGTGAGGCAGCCCGCATCCTGCAAGGTTTAGCTGCTTATTTCCGCTTATCTAATCCCCACTCCTGCAAGACCTGTGCCCACAGCCTCTTCCCCACCTCTGCTCTGGTGGTTGGAGACCCACTGATGTCATCATGTATAATGCAGGGTCCATAGCCCTGCATTATACATGAGGACGCAGAGGGACATTCCACAGCCAGAGCCAAGGGAAGAGAGGTAAGCGCTGCCAGGGGAGCAGGGATCAGGTAAGTTGGAAGGCTAATTGATTAGCCTGTATTTGTGGGAGGAGTCCGTTCCCTCCACACTCACATAAATCGGACAGGTAGACTCACCTGGGCACGGCTTTTTGTCTGCATGACCCGCCCACCCGATCCCTTCATTCAAAGATTTCACAGAGTATGCCCCCTCATTGGCATACTGTCCATCAGGATCAAGGCACACCTCAGGTCAGTATTGGGTTACTTGCCCTTATGGCAAATGGATTCTGAACACAAGTAAAACTTATAGAACCTCCTACAAAGGGAAGTTGGTTTTATACCCAGAGATGGCTTTTAAACTGTCCATACACGTAAAGATAGAGAAATAACTTGATTTCCCCATCCACACTAGACAACGTGGATAGACTAATGTCCCTTCCCAGATAGCAAGGATAACTTGCAACAAACTTGTGGCAGGGGTAAATTGTAATTCTTGGTAACTTGCTGCACACATTCCTGGCAAGTTGTAGACTTGCAGAACACTCGCAGCACAAGTTCTAGTTGACACTTTTTGACTTTGTAGCAAATTTGCTTTGCAAGTCTACAGCAAGAGTCCTGCAGGTCTTAGCAAGAGCTCTGCAAGTGTACAGCACTTTTGCAAAGCACGTTGATCTGGAGACTTGCAATGCAGACTTGCTGTAATTGTGCAACAAAATTGTGAAGCTTGGCAAGTCTGCAATAGTTTAGCAAGTCATTTTCAAACTTGCAGCTCAATTGCTTGCTATCTGGGTTATTATTGTATTCTGACATCCGGTACCATTCAGAAGACTAGCTATTCATGAATATATGGCTATAGTAATCAAATATTAGTCTAGAACCCCAAAAGTTCATTGTAAATGACATTGTAATAAAATAATACTTCCAATAAATGCCATGAGGCTTTTACAATAGTGGTTTTTAGACATGTGCACTGGCAAAAAAATTGTTTCGTTTTCATTCGGATTTTCCGTTATTTAGTTTTTCGGGTCCAAAAGTCAATTCGGTTCAGAATTCGTATTCGGACGACATGCGTTAGCGGTAGTCTGTACGAATTTTCGTTGCAGCAAAGTGACAGACAAAAAAAAGCCTTTTTTTTTAAAGAAAAAAAAGCATGGGGCCCCCCCCCCCCCTCAATTGATACCAGACCCTTTAGGTCTGGTAGGAATGTTAGGAGGGACCCACCAAGTGAAAACAAAAAAAAAAGTGCATGGGGTCCCCACCCCCCAAAAAATGGGGAAAAAACTGTGGGGTCCCCCCTAAAATTCCTACCCTTGATCCGAGCACAAGCCCAGCAGGGCAGGAAAGGGGGGTTATCACCCCCACCGCCCTCCCTGCACCTTACCAGGCCACATGCACTCGCGATTGGGAGGGTGTCCCCATGTCGATGGGTACAAGGCTCTCTACCCCACAACCCTGACCCGGTGGTTGTGGGGGTCTGCGGGCAGGGGGGCTTATTTGCATCGGGGTACCCCTTTAATTAATGGGGCACCCAGATGCAGCCCCCCTTGTGAATGAGTAAGGGGTACTTACTCGCACTGCATATTCAAAATCAGTTGTTGTCTCATGGAACCTGCAGATGTTCCATGAGACAACAGCTGTGTTATTACCTTGTTCCTGTTTTCATATAGCAGACCAATACTGCAGGTGTATGGATGAATGCAAACTCGTATGCAAAGTAAACTAATTAAAAAGGAAAACACAAGCTTAAAACGAACAAGCCCCAACACATAGCAGTATTTGGGATTAGCTGATCATTAATCTACCGCAATAAAATGATCATTAATAATTCATTCACAGCTTATATGGTTTGCTGATTAAACACAACCCGATTTCAGAAGCATGACATGGTGTAGCTGGGAGGTGACAGTTCTTCTGGATGAAGATATGTAGATATATCATCTGCTTATAGTGCAGCACTATAGCTGCTAGTGTTAAACTGGCCTGCGGCTATACATTTTTTATCTGAAATGTTTGTTGCTGTCAAGAACCCTCGTTCGATTCTATCTCAAATAGCCCATCAAGCACAGGCCGATATAGATTTCGATAATCTTTTGTTAGCAATCCCAACTCACCGTATTTTGTCGACCAACAGAATGGATTTTTGTTTGCGCATGTGCAGTGTTCTTGCTGTGATTTTTTTTCCTACGAAAATGCCTCTAATCCGTCGATCGTTCGAACTGAAAAAAGTTTTCAAGCCTCACCTTTCAGGAGAATTCGAGCGGGATTACAGTAAAAAAAAATCGTTGGTGTCCCATCAGTTGATCAATTATCATGGAAGATTTCTGAATGAAAATCGAAGTCCATGGGCACCTTAAGACTGGCTATGTGACAATTGCAGCATTTGCAAGCACGGTAAATGTATCTTAGAGTGCCTGTTGGTTTTGCATTTTAAATTTGTCCTGCTAAGTGAAATAACAACCCACTTTTGGACTCGATAATGATAATTTTAAAATATATAACCATTTTTTCCTCTACCAGCCTTGTCCTATACACATTCTTGCTAAAGTGTTGTTTATTATGCTCAGTCCAGCTTCTGTAGCCATATGCATAGCGATTAAAGTGTTTTTGGCAAGTTCTACATGCAAATTTGTTCACCCCTATTAGTGATGGGCAAGCCTGCGCAGGTTCGCTCCGTGGGTTGCAAACTTTAATGCGGACCCAACTGAAGTCAATTGAAGGAGCATCTTGAAAATCAATCCATAAGAGACTGTCAAACAAAGGACATGGGGATCTGGGCACTGCCCTAGAGGACATGTACCAAAGCAAAATGACTGTTTTTAAATACCATTCAGTGGGGAGATGCCCCCTATATTATAAGACTTCAAGGGCAACAAGGGAAAAACACCAACTCCTCAAATGAGATGTTACAGAGATGGCTTTAAGCTATATGCAGTATTTAAAACATTATGATTCTTGGGGACAATGTCAGTGACACTGTATCCTGCTATCAAGTCATTTTTGTAATCATTTTTTTTTTAAATACATTCTTAAAATTTTACATTATTTCTTGGCTTACATAAAGCAGCATCATCACTATTTGATTCATTTTAACTTGGGGAAAAAAAATATTTTTAGGTAGTCTTTGCTGAAACACATGATTTTTTTTGTATCTAGCAGCACTAGTGAGAATTGAGCATTTGAAATAGTAGACCGCTATTGAAAGGTTTACACTTTAAAATAAAAGATAGTTAAATCCCTCAAATTTGTAATAATTGTCAAACAGTGGCAAAACATGTTTCATAGCTTGTGAGTTTCTTTAAGTGAAGTACCACACTGTATACTTTTATTATAAGGTTTAATAAAATGGCAACACAAAATGCACAAAACACTTCAAACCCACAACCCTACATTCCAGAAGTGAGAAGTTGTAGGAAGAAATAAAAACGATAGAACCATATTTCAGAGACAATAGTCAGACATATGGCACAATGGCTAGAAAGCATGTAAGCCGCTTGATTGGGCAGCAGCGTAAGATGGAGAGATAATTGTACATTGTGATCACATTCCATCTAACGGCCTCTTCTCCTGGGTTGATAAGGGTCATTTTTTTTAACCGTTCCTCTAGCTACCTTATTAACTTAGTTGGCCTTGTCCTCTTGAAGGACATCTTTCCTATAGATTGGTGACCAGGACTGAACTGCATACTGAAGATGAGGTAAAATCAGTGTTTTGTAAAGGAGTAGAGTTTTTAATCCCATGAATAAAACTTTGCTTTGCTAGCATTGTTAGCTGCAGATTGCTAAGTTTGTGGCCTTCCAGTATTCCCAAGTGCATAACTTTACATTTTTCTACATTAAACCTCATCTGTATGTAGCTGCCAATCCATCTATTCTATTAAAGTCTCCCTTTAAGGTTGCTATATCCTGTGCCAAATTCATTTCCCTGCATAATATGGTATCATTAGAAAACACTAATATTGAAGTTTTGATTCCAACATCAATACCATTCATAAATAAGTTAAACAGTATTGGTCCTAAGACAAAAGCCTGGGTCACACCACTCACAACCTTAGACCATTTAGAGAAAAAGCCATATGCCATTATTTTCTGGACACGTTCCTATAACCAGGATTCTATCTAAGCACATACAATTTATTCAAGGCCAATGGATTTTTTTTTGTTGTAAATTAAGCATTTATGAGGTAAAGTATCAAATGCTTAAGCAAAATCCAGATAAACTACAGTAGCCCCTTCTACCCTAAGTGGAGTGGCCCTTTAAATTTAGTGTTGCTGGAACTGTAATCAGCTTAGCTGATGTGTAGTCTGTGATCATTTGGTCATTCCTAGGTGTTCTGCTATTGTATGCACCTGCCCGTAGTGGGGGTGTGACCCTACCACCAAGTGGGGCAGCCAATGGGGGATTATTAGAAGTGTCTCCTCCCCACCAGCCAATCACTAGTAGTTTCAGGGCCAGTGGTGCATGCTGGGGAAGTGCATAAAAACTCAGGAATTGCCATGTGCTCAGGACAGTCCATCCCTGGGCCTAGCCTGGTGGTAGGATGTTCAAGGTTGGAGAAGCTGACTAGGCCTCAAGCCTGGAGGAGGCCAGATGTGGACCCAGGAGGGGTCTAGAACTATTTGGGAAGGAGAATCAGAGGAGCCTTTTGACTGCTGGAGGTGAAATTTAGTGCACAGAAACAGAATATAATACCCAATTGTTTTGTAAAATATAAAAGATGGGATCACACCGGGTAAATTGATACCGAACACGTCAAGCCTTCAAATTGCATGCACCCTTGAACCCACAACAAAACTACAAAACCCACAATTTCCCATAGGCAACACTTTAAAATCTTTTACTGCTCATCACTTTAGTGTTAACAGTGACTGATGGCCCTAGAATTATTGCTCTCACTCCGAGGTTCATGGTGATATGTAACACTTGGCGTAATTTTCATTTTTGCATGTAGACACATCCGACTCTTGTTCGCAGTTGTATGTGCGTGCACGTGAGGGCAGGGGACTTTAAAAAATGTTTGCATTTTTTATGTTACTTTAATTTTTGTTTTACACTCAACTTTATTGTGATCACATAGGGGGCTAACAAGCCCCCAATGAAATAGCAAATATGATGTGACAGGTCCTCTTTATGGAGACAGAGTTTTTTTAGATCCTAATGTCACCTAGGGACCCCAAAGAAGCTGATGAAGCAGAGATCTACTTCACCAGCTTCTTCACCTGACTCTAAGAGCTGGAGAATATAAATAGTGACACCGGAAGTAAGTCCAGTGTTAGGAGAAGAGATCAGCAGCAGCAGCAGGCGCCGTGTTTTTGGTATACCCACTTCAGGCGGAGGATGCACATATACATGAACCCACTTGAAGTGGTCAAAGCAGAACTCAAACCAATTTATTTATGTTTGTTTTGGACATAGCGGGGAGACAATTAGATCACCTGCCATAATCTCATTATTGTGTGCATCCCCGTCGTAGACATTTCCCCTCATATCCAGTACAGTAAATAAGGAAATCTCACCAACAGGCGCACAGGAAGCAGCCACAACCTGACAGAGGTTCTAACCCTTCCCCCACTCAAGCTGATTTTGTTGCTTATTTCCTTTTCTGGTAATCACACAGCGCATGCTAAACACTCATGTTAATGAGGACACACAGAAATATAAAAAGCTCTAAAAGGTGCCCACACACCTTGCGATAATCCCGGGAAATTCCGCGATCGTACGATTATCGTACGGTGTGTGGAAGCCGTGCGACCTCTACTACTGTAAGGTCGCACGACTTTTATCTTAGGAACATGCTACAGGAACATGTAGCATGTTCGTAAGATAAAAGCCGGATGGGCCGGTGTGCGCAAGCGCACACTGCCTGTTCAGCATTGCGTTCATCGGAAGCCCGCCCCTCAGGGGGGCGTGGCTTGCGATCAACGCAAGTACGATCTGCCTGTCCAAGATAGGCAGATCGTACGTTTTTTTTAAATTACCTTACAACCATCGCAAGACAAATGTCTTGCGATGGTTGTAAGGTGTGTGCCCAGCATAAGAGTTCCTTTCTTGCTATACTTCTACTTTAAGTGTCATCACCAATCCAAAGACCTCAGGGAATTAAAAGTGATCTAATGGTAGATCAGCAAAAGTGAACTAATTTATATGTATATTTAATATTGATACATCCATTTGTATTTACTCAGCTCAGTTACACATAAGCTGACTTGCATTCAGTACCTGTACTAGGCTATATGTGTGTCTTTACACACATACAGGTCTATTCACAAAAGGAGTGAAGAGTTTGGAGGAGGCAGGAGAAGTGAACAATCTAGGACAACATAGCTGATTTGGAAACATTATCCCATTCAGCTCTCTTTCCAGTTCAGCTATGTTGTCCTAGATTGTTCTCTTCTCCTGTCTTCTCCAACCTCTTCACCCTTTAGTGAATAACCCTGTAAAAAGCTGTAATAGGTGAAAGGACTGCCTCGGAGGAGATGCATTGTATACAGAGTTATTTTCTAAAAGATGTAGAGCCAAGTGATTTAGGGGGCTATTCACGAAAGACCAGAAGGATCCAGCCAAAGCTTCGGCTGATCCTTCCTCTCTCTTCGGCCGCCGGCGACCTTCGGTTCAGTGAAATTTAGAATATGCAATTTTCATTACAGGAAAGGAGAATGTACAACTGTGCAAATGTTGGAGCAACGACCCCTGATCGTGATGCGGGCTTACCCAAGGTGTGGCGCCTAAGCAGAGCTCCTGATGGTGGAGGTGGGTTTCACTGCAAGCTGGTACCAGGTCATGGGCCTCAGGATCGCCCTAACAATGGAATGAGCGAAGGAAAGATGTATTTTTTATGATGCTAGCATCAAGGTTGGTTATTGATTGGCTGTGGAAATCTGTATGTGTGCCTCCTTTTGGCGAAGGTATACAAAACAGGCATCGGATCAAACTGAGGGGAAAAAAAAACTTTGGCAAGTACAGAAGTGATGAATTAAGACTGGTGGTTTTCCTCTCTCTCTTTTTTTTAAATTTCAGTTGTTTATTCTAAAGTATTCTTTATTGTTATTACTTTGTATGCTTTCATTTACTTAACAAGAGGGTAGAAGAAAAAAGGCATGGGTGAGAAGTAATCATAATGATAATGCTATAAACCATATTTGAAATATAAAATAAAAAACACATACAAATATTAAAAAGAAAAAATATAAACCTATTAAAACATTGAGACAAACTTTCTTTTACAATACTTGGAAGTGCTTTTTGGTCGCTGGTCTCTATGGCGATCAGTTCACAGTTCCATATTTTAAACAAGGGGCAATTAGGATTAAATGGTGACTAGTTCAATAATGTATAAAGCATTATCTAGATTATTCTATTTCCGTTTGTTCTTCCCAACTCATTAATCATCACACACATACAAAATCCCGCCACCGGAAATTGAATCGTCTTCTCAACCCAGCTTCATAATGTTGCTGTAGGTCCCTCCTTAATAACTATGACGACACTGCCGTCATTCCTTCTCCTTCAGTTTTGTAGCTGCTCTCCCTGCTGAGAAGTAGTTCAAAAAGAAAACTAAAAAAGTTTGACAGAAGAAGTGATGTACAGGCACGACTTGCATATTACATCAGCAGTTGATTTACTAAAGACAAATAGGCTGTTTACTTTACAAGCACATTTTCCCTTAGCTTAGTAGGTGGTGAAGCTCTGCTGACTTCCATCATCCAATCGTATGCAAGCAAACCTGCAGGTTTTTGTTTTTTTTTTTCCTTTGGCTTTTTTTGTTAAGTGAATTTTTACCACATTCCATAAGCTAAAAATTCTCCTGCAAAGTGAATAGCATGTTTCCCTTCAGTAAATCAACCCCAATGCATCTAATAACAGCAGTCATCTGTAACTTCTACTAAAAGTATCATTCTGCTTTTGTTTCTGGAATAATGCAACATCTCACCAATATAACTATAAATATCTGTTGGAGTCCTTCATCTGATCTACAAATTTCATCAGTTTGACCTCTCACGTCCACGTATTCGGTTATTCACAGCCAAGTGTTCTCACTTACAGATATTCTTTGTGGTCTGTAGAGTGAGTGGCCACGCTACCTACCTCTTTCTTTTGTTTAATATTGCAGAGGCCACCTTCAGCTCTGAATATTATTAGCATGACAGACATCATTGATTGGGGCATTGGATTTTTATTTAAATGACAAAAAAGCACCACAACCACAGTGGATTCTGACATTTGAATAGTGGCAATCATCCCTCGATGGTATAAGCCAGGGGTAGACAACATCGGCACTCCAGCTGTGATGGGACTATAAGTCCCATGAGGCATTGCAGGATTCCGAAAACCAAAGACATTATTCCCAGAGGCATGGTGGGCTTTGTTTGTTTCAGCACCATTGCAGTGGCAAAATTGCCACTCATAATATAAGTGAATTGACTGACTTTGGTGGTTGTTCGTGTTTAAATAAATGTATTTAGATTTAAAGGAGGCGTTCTCTTTCGGATTGGTAAAAAATGTACAGAAGCTTGCATTTTGTTTGGCAAATATATTTACAAGTCTCGGAAACTCGATCCAACATTTACATCCTGTTCCCCGAGATCCTAGTTTTGAACTCATTCGATCCCATTAAATAATAAAAAGGGAGTAGTCTGTGTGCGTGTGTTTGCGCCTGTATACACACATATACAAAAACACAAATGAGCAACATGCTATATAACTTATGAACAAATTGGGGAATTCTCATGCTTGCCAATATAAGACCTTGAGCTTTTTATAAAAAAAAAACCTAAAATCCTTAATCTGTCCAGCTGCAATCCAGTAAGAATGTAGGTTGCAGGCTGCATCTTCCCATAAGCCTCCATTCTCCAGTCAATTTTCCGCTTTGTACATCCAGATAATAAATAAACAAACACCGTGAAGAGTGCTCTCTTCTCCCGAGGTATCCAGTGGGAGACTTATGGGGATTTCCTCCTAGTCTGTTTTGGTGGCTTCCTTCTTGCTTGATCTGTGTTCCTTAGCTATCTTCATCAAAGACAGTAAGATAGGGACGGCCATGGGCAAGAACAAAGGAATATAAATAGCAAATTTCTGATCATCTGGGAAGTACAAGAGGTGAAGCAGGGAAGGGTCAAAGAAAGCCTTCTCTGAAGAAGTAATGGCTTCTTTGCTTGCTTTAAAGGCATTCTCCAGCCTGCCAGCTTCCAGTTCAGACAGTGCAATTTGAACAGAGGACACCGCATGGTATACCTGTGGAGGAGAAAGTCAGGAAGTCATAAAACCAGCACTTACCCTTTACAATGTGTTCAGTACAATGATAACTTACATATCTAACACTAGTAGAGGGCCAAATGTTCTGCCTCCATTCCTTATGGGCTTATCTCTAGACAAGTTCAGCCCATTCACACTTTAGGCATCAGCTACATTTGCTAATGCTAGCTGCAGGGCTTACTGGATCCTGTTGCTAATGTGTTTCTATACAGGCACCCCAACAGCAAGCAAACTGGATGTGTCCTATTAATTGGCAGTCGACACACTATTCATGCACACTGACTGTAAAAGGTTCAATGAACCCCATTCAGCACCGTAAAACTGCAAGCAGCAGACCACCACCATAGTGAAAATTTCCCTTACTGACCCATCTCTGCGCTACAACAATGTATATGTTATCTGGTATTACCCAAGATGCATGATCCATCACCATATATGCCACAGTTAAGTGGAGTCAAATCAGTGGAAAAGGAAAAAAGCAAGCAAATAAAATCTAAATTACAGCCCCCCCAAAAAAACCTACCATGCAGTGGCCCCCAGGCACCTCCCTGCATTGCAAGGGTTAAATGCTCATTACATCTGGGGGTAGAAAGATAAGGAATAATACTTGCCTCACTCCTTGCTCTGACAGGCTCCCACCATCTATGCGACTGGTCCCACGAAGCCTCCTCTCCAAGGTGCTCCTGAAAACCGCCACATACAATACAGGGCCAATAGAGAGGACATAGAGCAGGGGTAGCCAAACTCCGGCCCTCCAGCTGTGGTGGAACTACAAATCCCATGAGGCATTGCAAGATTCTCACAGCCACAGACATGACTCCCGGAGAGAGATGCATCATGGGATTTGTAGTACCACCACAGCTGGAGGGCCGTAGTTTGGCTACCCCTGACGTAGAGGGACTATCCACAGCCCAGAGCGTCAGGGTGAAGAGGAGAACACCAGTGCCTGCTGGAATGGGGTTCCTCTAAACCTTAGACGAAACAAGAATTGAACCCTTGCAGTGCCGGGTTGGGGGGGGGGGGGGGG
>NW_017306449.1:681564-697092 GCF_000935625.1 Nanorana parkeri | reverse complement strand
GGGGGGGGGGGGGGGGGGGGGGGGGGGGGTTCTCCATCCAGGAGTTGGGTTTTAAATAGGGATGCAGCGATACTAGTATCGGTGCCGATACCGAGTATTTGGGCGAATACTCGTACTCGCCCATATGCGCCGATACCTTCCCCGATACCAGAGCTTCCAGTCAGAGGAAGATTTCCTCCGACTGGCAATGATGTAGGGGAACATGGAGCCGGCTTCCTGGGCAATCACGAAGCTGGGTGGTGAGTAAAGCCTGGAGGCGGGTCCTTACTCGCCACCCGGCTTCCTGATTGGCCGGGAAGCTGGCTCAATGCCGATTGGCTGGGAAGCTGGTTTCCCAGCCAATTACAATCAAGCCGGCCAAACAACATGGAGCCGGCTTCCCGGGCAATCAGGAAGCCGGGTGGCATGTCATTACCTGGTGCCCGGCTTCCCGATTGACCGGGAAGCCGGCTCCACACCAGCGGTAGCACCGGAATCGGTGAGTACCTACAGCAAAATATCAGTACTCGTACACGATACCGAAAAACTGGTATTGGTGCATCCCTAGTTTTAAATAAGAAAAGCCTGTATTTTGTTACATACTGCTTATTAGATAAAATGTTTATATTTTGCAGGACTCACCTCAGCAGCCACATTGTCATTGATCACAATGTTCCCAATCTGATCCAGAAGCTGAGCCAAGGAAGTCAATGTTGTAGTGACCGTAGCAATGTTTTCCACAGCCCTTAACCAAAGAAGCTTATCTAACTCCCAGTCAGTCAGCCCCTCATTGCCCGGATTTTCCAGCTGATAGCTGGCAGGCACATATACCTTCGATATACCTAAAAGGAGCCTGTAAATTAAGAACAAAAGGGTCACACACAGTTGATAATGGTATTTAATAACACTGCCCAATGATCAGTCTTGCACAGCTGTCATTAGCCACCATCAGACCAATGGTTGATAAAGAACCGGGGACAAAACAGGGTTCACAGCATAACTACCATTGCTGAATTCCTTCTAAAAAGGCTATTTGCCTGGCTGTCTCTAACCTCAGTACAATCCTTGAGCCAATACAAGCATGCAGCTAGTGAAATCAGAAGAGAAAATACCACAGCCTTCCCCTTTTCTCTGCAAAGTTATGCACAGAACACTCTGTGGCACACCTCCACTCAGCAGCCTGCATTTCATAAATGGAGCTTAAAATCCAAGTGCAATGTATAATAAACGCTGCGATGACCAGCAGAGAGCAGATAGCGGTATACACTCTCTGTTAAGAAAGAGGACCAAAGCCCCTGGATAAATAGGACAACGATGGCAGCCCATGTATGTTCTTACTACAGGTTTCCTAGGAACCCAATAGACCTGATGAAAGTGCAATATAGGGTTCAATAAATGTATATAAAGATTGAGGTGACCTAGATAACTGAGAAGCTCATTTATGTCACGACTTAGAGAACACTTACCGTAATTGTGTCAGAAAAACCTCCATCACCGACACCATGTCAATATCAACATGTACTGGAAATTCTAACTCCTCCAGATTCCCATAATTCACATTATATACCTGCAGAGACATAAATGACGCCCGTGTAAGATTGCAAACAAATATTTGTGATTGCACTTCTAAGGAAGAGGGTTCAGGCTTTTGGTGATGCTTAGGATGTGAGCAGTTAGTAATCATTAAAGCGAACCTTACAGTACAAAGCAAGGTCTGCATATACCGTCAGGGCCCCCTCCCCCTGTAAAAACCATCTGATATTAGAAAGTGTAAAAGTTACCTGTAAAGACAAAAGTTGGAATTATAGTTTACTCCATTCCACTGCAAGAGCGTCAACTTGTGAAATTTTGGCTGTTCTGCATTCCCCATGATGTCGTCAGAAGGAAGGAGCAAGGCATTATCCTCGCCTAGGCTTCCCAAGCGGAAGATAGAGGTAACTATGTTTTTCACCTACTACTAGGTGTGTTTTACAGGATGGGGGGGGGGAGAGGGGGGCAGACAGTGTAAGTGGACCATACATTTTACTGCAAGGTCTGCTTCAAAACCAAAGCACTGTTCCAAACGCAAAGCCTATATGAATCTTGTCTGGTGACTTTGGACACTGCTTGCGTGACCTTCTTTGGACCAGGAGGATTTCGCCATTTCAATTAATGGCCTATTCTTTGAACAAAAGTTTGTCATTACTTATTATTCTGGGAGTATATAGCGACAATTTTAAAAATTAAATGTAATATATTTTGTTCTATTGGTTTTCCCGCTTATCACAAGAGTAACATTACAGTGCTGGTACAAATACGTGGTGATGCATGGTGAAGTAAACCAAGGGAAAGGACTAAGGATTAAGATAACCAAAGTTAAATAGTCTCAATGGACATGTGTAGACTCCTGCAACTTATTAAAGAGCTTGAAGGCCTAGATGAAGTGCTACGAGAAGTTTATATAACATAGCAGGTCCATGAGGAAGTTTATATAACATAGCAGGTCCTTAAAAAGAGAACTATGGCCTAACCTTTTTTTTGGCATAGTTCCCTTTAGGGCAGGGGTCTCAAACCTCCGGCCCTCCAGCTGTGGTGGAACTACAAATCCCATGAGGCATTGCAAGATGCTCACAGCCACAGACACGAGTCCCGGAGAGAGATGCATCATGGGATTTGTAGTTTCACCACAGCTGGAGGGCCGGAGGTTTGAGACCCCTACTTTATGGTGACAGGAGGACATTTACTAATGTCCTCCTGTGACCCAAAACTCAGCATACAGCAGTCTATTACCCGCTATATGCTGACAGCGCAGAGCAGTGCTGCAGCTGGGGCGGATCCCGACAATATGGTTAGAATCCACCCTGCTACCTGATTGACTGTTGGCTCTGCCTCTCTTTTATCGCTGGAGGAACAGAGAGGGGAAATCCCTGTAGGGAGTGGTGACCGACAGATGGATGCTCAGTTCTCGATCAATCTTCACACGTCGGCTCTAATTACGGGGATGAGTGTATTTCACTCTCCGCATAATTCTGCTTTAAGGATGCTTAAATAGAATAGCAGGCTCCTAAGGTTGATTATATAACACAGCAGTGTCCTAATGATGTTTATATATTATAGCAGGTCTCTAAGGATGTTTATATTGTATAGCAGGCTCCTAAGATTGTTTATATATCATTGCGGGTCCCTAATGATGTTTATATTACATAACAGGTTCCTAAGATTGTTTATATAATATAGCAGGTCCTTAAGGATGTTAATATAAGGGGAGCTAATACATTTTCCATCTCTTGTTGCTGCACTTGTGTGAGGACTAGCCTTGTCGTGTTGAAGAAGTGTTTCATTTCTATTGTTCTTGCAGACTTTCTTGAAAAAGAAACAAACGCTGAACGTTATTTGAAACTCTTTACTGCATTAAAAAGAAGAATCAAACGTATTGGAATAACAAATGAAACCCTTCAACACGACAATGCCGGGCCTCACACAAGTGTAGCATCAACGCCTGGACTATTCAGTGTTGCCGCATCCACCGTATAGCCCAGACCCGACTCCTAGTGATTTCCCCCCGTTCCTAAAACTAAAGGAACACTTACAGGGCCAGCAATCATCTCTGATGAAGAGGTGAAGTCTGCACCGAGGAAATGGTTTCAAAAACATTGATTTTTTTTAAAAGGAGAACTATGAGGAGTGCTTTTCACTCACCTCATAGTTCTAGTTGACCTGTGACAATGAGACTGTCACAGGTCGGCTCAGTTGATCGTGAAATGAGCGAACACATACCGGCGTTCACTCACCTCTCAATCCTGTCACGGCTGGGATTGGTGAATAAATACCACCAAAAGAAAGCTCTATCTGTCCCCAAAAAGGGTATAAAATTCATTTCAGTACAGCGCTGCATGACGGAATAAATGTCAGTCAAAGTACCACAGCGCTGAATACTGAAAAATGGCCTGGATGGGAAGGGGGTTTAACACCGCGGATGTCAACTGGTTAAGGACGGATTTCAAAAACGAGCGCAGCGTTGGTGGAAGTGTATTGAAGTGTGGGGTGATTTTGTAGAAAAATTATGATGCAGCTTTGAAAATAAATGATGTAGGTATATTTGTTTTATTTCATTAAAATATATTTTCCCGTTCATTTTCTATTCAAGTGGAGGCAAAATGTATCAGCCCGCCCTCCTATTACATAGCAGGTTACCAAGGCTGTTTATATAAGGTTGCAGGTCCCTAAGGTTGTTTATATAACACAGCAGGATACTAATGACATTTATATAATATAGCCAGTCCCTAAGATTGTTTATATAACATAGTACATCAATAACTGGTTAACGAAGCACAAACTGCTCCATTAGTGACTTGTTTCTGTTATAGATTGCTAATCATCTGAGCATGGATCACCGATTGGCTGTTTAAGGTCCAGACTGAAATAACTAAAATGAATTTACATTGAAGGCCTTCTATAAAACTATAGTATTTTAGACTTCACACTTCAGTGAAATCGTAACGATGAACAGGTTTTAATACAAGTTATATATTTGTTAATCAGAAAAGATTTGGGTGCTGCAATTCATGTTCTTTTCTAACTGATTTGCCGGAGTGCAACGAGCCAAATCGGCACCCCGAGGATGTTGCAGTGGAGCCTGTGATGAGCCACTAACGTTGGGTGGTATTAGTTCAAAAAGAAATAGTTCAAAAAGAAATAGTTTAAAAAAGCAAAGTACTGATAACACAGGAGATCCACCCACAGTTTTAATACATTGTACATTTGAATATCTGCTTGCTGTTATTCTTCCTAGGCTTCTGTTTTCAAGGCTAGTTATTACTTAAAAAATTATTATTAAAACCAGTAGCAACTGAATGCAGAGGCAACTATTTATGATAATAAAGAGTAGATGCATAGTCCTATACAACCGGCCCTTTGAGGGTAACCATACTGCTGATGCGGCCCCCGATGAATTTGAGTTTGCCACCCCTGGTATACACTCATGGAACTTCTATAGCTGTTCCTTGATGAGGAGTTAAGACATGGAGCAAATATAACATAATCATCAGGGAAATCTAATACCTTAGTCAAGGAAACAACAAATGTTGGTATAAGCAAAGTGTCATGGCCCAACATGAAAGCTGCAAAACCTCAGGTCTTAGAGAAATGCAGTAACTCATTAAAGACATGGGGTTGTATGAATCAACAAATACTGATGCACCACAAATACAATATTTTTAATTGTAATTGAAACAGTTGGGCATCGAATTTAATCCTGATTAGCTAGCAGGAAGCTCTTTGTGGAATGAACACAACTCCGCTGAACAAGTTAACATATGTTGCTGCTTGCACTCAGTATAATATATCCTCTTGATCCAATCATTTTAGCCTTGGGTTTTAGCAGCAGAAAGCTGGAGTTAAAATGGTGCCGACATGTCATGTATATTTCCTAAAACAAAACTGCACCCATGCCTGTTTACCGCCCTGGCCCCATTTAGATTTAAACCCTTATAACTTGACTATCACGTAATAGCACTGTTATCGCAAAAATGTGCAGAAGACATTGGTGTAGCATCTGCTGTGACAGGGAAACTGATACCTTTATAGGACACAGGTTACATTTCACTTCATAGAGTCTGGGGCTCTATGAAGCATTATAATTACTGCTAGGGCTAACACTTCTGGAGACATAATCTGACATTAATTGAAATTATTATTTACATTTTCAATCTTTTGTTCATTTTTACCTGAAATGTAGCGTTTGTGTTTTTTTATAGCAACGGATACTTTATTTACAATGGTAGCAGAAAAATATCTGTATACTAACATTGTTCCAGCTTGGCACAATATATATATTTTGCAGGGACCAGCTCTGTATTAATGTAATTATATATGTGTATATATATATCTATATATAGATAGTACCAAGGTAAAAATAATAATAAATCTGGATTTTCACTTGAGCTCATAGTTCGAGCCGAAGTGTGACAATGAAACTGTCACACGTCGGCTCTACAGATTGGGAAGTGAGTGAACGCATACCGTCGCTCGCTTACTTTCCGATCATCTCCCTGCAGAGAGCGGTGACTGTCAGTCATTCCCCCCTTCCCGCAGCGCTGACTGGAGGAACGGACGGGGGAGGGGGCGGGTACAGCTGGCTCTGCCTCTAGATAGGCAGAGCCAGCTGTCACTCACGCAGCTGAGTGGATCTCGACAGTATTGTCGGGATCCGTCCCGGCTGCAGCGCTCTCAATATATAGCAAGCTGCAGCTCGCTATATACTGAGCTTTGGGTCACGGAAGGACTTTAGTATATGTCCTCCCGTGACCCTTAAGAGAACTATGGGATAAACAGGTTACCCCATAGTTCTCCTATAAATTGAGCATTGTCATTATTTATATTTCATAAAACTTGTTAAAAACAAGAATGTTCTATTCATCATACTTTACACCGACTATCAATAACAGATTTGCAGAACTCTTGCATTCTAGCTGTCAGTTTTGGAAGCTATTCGGGGGGAAACTTCATCCCACGCCATGTAGTTCTTCCCAGAGGACTGAATGGCTTGTAGGGTATCTTTCTCAGTCCCTATGGTAAAGCTGTTCTCACAAAAGCTTGATATGGTTAAAACGCAACTCAAGGTAAAAAGCAAAACACAGGTGAAATACAGAAGGTAGTGGTTTTACCTAGCAATAGATTTGTATCTCTTTCTATCCAGTTTTCAACACAGACACACACACACACAGACAGACACACAAAGACAGACACAGACACACAGACACACAAAGACAGACACACACAAAGACAGACACACACAAAGACACACACAGACAGACACACACAGACAGACACACAAAGACAGACACACAAAGACAGACACACAAAGACAGACACACAAAGACAGACACACACACACACAGACAGACACACAGACAGACACACAGACACACGCACACAGACAGACACACGCACACAGACAGATACACGTCTGGCAGGGGAGGAAACCTGAATTTTCTCCGCTGCAGTTCAGTAACACGGGTCTCCTCGCAACCATGTGAATGGACAGAGAAAAGAGAAGCACACACTGATGTGCTCATCTCTTTGCTCTCTACTTTTGCCAGCATGCTACTTGCACTTGAGCAGAGCTGATTGGCTCATTGTGCCGCTTCTCCCTCCCCAAGTCTAAATTCTGCTGCAGAAGGACTGCAGGAAATTGATACCAAGCCAAATTTAGGAGCTGACACCACTTGCATAAAAAATGCATTTGAGGATGTATTATTGATTTCAGAGATGCATCTGTTTGTGTCTATTAAATCTGCCTGGAGTTCAGCTTTAACACCTGTAGAAATGCTCGTCTCAACAGATATGGAGTGTCTTCTACCTATGAAAAAAACATGCCTAACTGTACCTACCATGATACCACCCCAGCGGGGGCTGTGAAATGCATTACTTGATACCCTACTGCCATCCTTGTCCTGAATGTAGAGGGGAGAGTGAAAATACTCCGGGACGTAGAGTAAAAAGTTCAGCACAGGGTACAGAGAGGCAGCACTGGAACCTGGAAACATACAAGCAATGGAAGACAAAATATAGTAACAAGATACAAACTGAACAGAATCTAAAAAATATTCAAATATATTGCATGCTCTCAATATTTCAAACTACCAATAGCAAGTCCTAAAGGTTGTTTCCTCAAAGTTTTCTACCCCAACAAAGCTTCAGAAAAGTATCTGTATCCTAAAATATAAAACAGATTTCATGGGCACACGCAATGTAACGTCCAATTCTATTTTCCAATGTCTTTGTCATCATGCCTCACTGAATACAGTTTCTTAAGCTAATATTGTTTTGTGAATCTGTTCCAAAAGTCTCTTACCTGGAGACCCAGGCAGTAACATCACTCTCTGTTTCAGGCTGACAATGCTACGCCACCACCTCGCAATGGATTCACATAAACATTTTTTATATATTTTTGCTTAAAGCCAAACTCCAGCTTTTCCTTCAGTCTTGCACAGCTCTACAGTCTATTCTGTAATACAAAAACCTACTCTGATTTCACAGCACACCGTGAGCTTCTCACAGTGTAGATTAGAAGCTGCAGCAAGTTTTATAGAGCCTGCCTCATTTCCTGGCTGGAGAGCAATCAGCATTATTTAACCCTTTTCTTCTTAGACTTACTCTCCCTGGCCTGCAACTTTCATTCTTTGGATTGCAGTTCTTTTAATCAAGGAGGCTGGGATAGGAATGCCCACTTCTCCACACGGACATCCACCCATCAAGACATTTGATATTTGCATACAAGCCCTCTGCCTTTAAATGCAACATATTGGCAGCTGCACAGACATTTCAACAAATAAGTGACATGAGTAGCGGAACAAGAACAGTGATTCTTTATTTCAAATGAACATCTATTACTAATGGAAAGGAAGTGATTCGGCCTTCTAAGGCTGGGCACACACCTTACAACCATCGCAAGACTTTTGTCTTGCGATGGTTGTAAGGTAATTAAAAAAACGTAAGATCTGCCTATCTTGGACAGGCAGATCGTACTTGCGATGATCGCAAGCCCGCCCCGCTGAGGGGCGGGCTTCCGATGACCGCAAAGCTGAACGGGCAGTGTGCGCTTGCGCACACCGGCCCGTCCGGCTTTTATCTTACGAACATGCTACACACCCGCCGAACATCGTACGATTCTCGGCGGGTTTTCGAACATGTTCCCAAGATAGAAGTCGTAGCGACCTTATAGTAGTAGAGGTCGCACGGCTCCCGCACACCGTACGATAATCGTACGATCGCGGGATTTCCCACGATTATCGTAAGGTGTGTGGGCATCTTAATCAGGGAGTATTTTTTAATGCATGCTCTACATCGTCCACATGAAAAGTATCCCTTTGCTTCAAGGTACAGGATCTTTTCTTAGGGGTTCACCATACTTCGGGAACTTGGATTTTTTTTTTTTCAGAGCTAGACCTTTTTGTAAATCACCTTAGGATTTCCTGAGAGAACCGATCCCAAGTAGCACATCAATTATATGCACTTTTCCACTGTCTACTTTCCTCTGACCTAACTAAATAAAGATAATTTTTTCCTAAGAATGTTGAAGTGACACTAAGCTCAGGAGTTAAATCTCAAAAAATCATTCAGTACCTTACCTATTAACAAAAAATGCCTAACAAAAATCTTATTTGCGTATCACTCGGCTGTAGATCCTCAAATCATCTCTGAATTCACACTGACACTGTCCTTCCTTCTGGAGGGTGGCTACTTTTGTTCCCCATGATCCCTGTGTGTGTTGTAAAGTAGTCAACGCTCCAAGCTCACTCCTGTGATGGACTACAATCTCAATACAAATTAGAAAACTATACATGAGATTGTAATTGTGCTACTTTACAACACACACAAGGGTGGCTACTTTTGTTCCCCATAGTGGGTGTGGCTGTGTGTGTGTGTTGTATAAAGTCCCTCACGGGAGTGAACTTGGAGCGGTGGCTACTTTACAACACACGCAGGGACCATGGGGAACAAAAGTAGCCGCCCTCCAGAAGGAAGGACAGTGTCAGCACCAATCCAGAGATGATTTGAGGATCTACAGCTGAGTGATACACAAATAAGATACATTTATGTTATTAGTTTAGGTACTTGAATGCATCTTAGAGTCACTTTAAACATCTTTTGGCGTGTTTAAAGTCAGCTCATTCCACCTGCAGTGCATTCTTCAAGTGAAAAATAATTTACAAGATTAGTATTTGAATATATATCCCTTATGATAGTACTTACCAAGTCTGGCCTCTACAGGGTTGATGACATGGGGCAGGTTGTGTGCATTCAGGGTGTAGCTTGATGTCTCCTTGTCAAATCGAGGATTGACACCAAGGATAGCATAATACAGAATCTAGAAAAACACAAGCACGCTAATACTCAATTTCTAAACTATAAAGTAAGGAAACCTGTCACAATGCAATATATTCGGGGTCTGTAACAGCCCTCAACCATGACTGGCAGCTGAAACTGCCCAAATGCTGGATGCAGGTGCGCAGTATGGCCTCCAAGCCAGGTCTAGTATGCAGAATAGGGATTTTGACCTTACTCTCATTTTGCTGATATGGATAATTATTTATGGTCAGTGACTCAAATCATTAAAGCCATTAGGTCTTCAGAACAGCCAGGCAACCAGCAATTTAAAAAGGAGGTCAGCAATAGCAGCTGCCGTATTTTGTTTAGAGTGCCTTTACCCTAAAAAGTGGAACTAAAGCCAAAATGTTTTTTTGTTCATACCGGATGGAGTAAGGGAGAAATGTAACCCGTTTTCGCCATCTGTCCCCCAATGGGGAGATTTCACTTAATTCCTGTCTGACAGCCACAACAGGATGAGAGGGAAATCCATTATTGCCATAGGAGCAAGTGTCCCCAATCGAAGATGTCCCCTCTATTCTTGTTCAGGTGGCAAATCCAAATTTGGGCTTTTCTTTCTCTTTCACTGTTGGTGATAACAGTCGCTAGGATAAGCATAGAGGGTGAATCTCCCGAACGCAGACAGCAATAAAAAACCTGACCGGTATTCTAATCCTCTCCACTCTATTCGTAAGTAAGATATAAAAAAATGAAAAGTTTTAGCTGTAGTTCTAAAACTTATCTAAACGCAAAACACAAAAATGTCATATGTTGCAGCTTGCCACTCTTTAGATGTGGTGGCTGCATTAGATTTCTTATTTTCAGGCGTTTTCCCTTTATTTTCATCTAGTGATCCTGCAATTAACACACCTTCTTGTTTCTTCATGTCTACATTTTTCTCCCCAGTGTATCTAAAGGACAGCCACGGTTGTGATACAGCCTAGGTTTCAAACCTGCCTGAATGATGGGACTGGTTGTTTATGCAAACAATGTAAGAGTCTTTGTGCTTTTTCTAAGCTCTTAGGCAATGACAAGGACGATGCATTTTTCGGCAAGATAAACTATTGTTTTCTGTACTTGTTTATAACAGTCTTAGCCCCAAAAGTGGAACTGATTTTAGATGTGGTGGCTGCAGACTAATAAGCTGCAATATTACATTTGTGGTTTTAGGTTTAGATACACAAAAGGCAAAACCAAGTACAGGCAGTACTATAAATAGGACAATGCAAAACAGAAAAGGTGTACAGTGACCCTCAGCAAAGAGAATTCATCATGTCATCAGCTCAGCGCACTCAGAACAATGAACAATGCTTTCTAAATGATTTGTGTAGTTACGGCAATGTGCACAGTCACAATATTAATTGAAAACCTATTAATAAGCTGCGTGTATATAAGGCACAGGTAATCTAACTGAAGTCATTTCTTTCATGCTAGGAGCTGCAGTCATTCAGGTTGTCGGTGTTAATGGTGTGAGCACAGCAGGAGTGCGGCTGCTTCTGCTTAATAGATATTCAGGTGAATACATTAGAACCAGGATTTATTTTTCCCTGAATAAAGAAATCATGGATCGGCACATCTTTAGATTGTACTCATCTTTTCCTCAAACCAGAGTGTGTACATTGCCTGTAGTAGTTTAAAAAAGCTCAGCATAGACACTATAGGATGATGCTTTAGGCCACTGTAAGATCCTAAAATGGTGGTTTCAACAGCTGTCACCGCCACCATTTGATACCAAACCTCTAGTGGGGTACCCATGACTCACAGGTCATATATCAGGAAACAATATGCATATTAGAGACAAACATGAACATGTGGTTATTACAGTCATGGCCACAGAAAAATCTATACACACACACACACACACACACACACACAATAGACAAAAGGAACCTGTACTGAAATGTGTAGGCTTCCAATGATGACCTTAGGGGCTCATTTAAAAAGTAGAGGTATAGCACACCATATTGTGCTCTGCACTCCACTGGCGTCAGGACTCTGAAGTCGGGGGGGACCTTTTAAAAATGAACGGGCTGTTTGTGTCAGAACAGTAATATTTCTGTATGTTTCTATTTTCAATAAAAAAGTATCTGATGTAAAACAAATTAACTGGAGTTATTATAAAACTAAAAAAAGATGTGAGGAAAGCCCGGTTATATGACCTGTCAAAGTCACATGACTGACCGTACTCCAATCACAGGGCTATCTCTGCTCCACTGAGCGGGGGGGGACTCTTTTCTCTATTGAGCTTCACTTACTATACACCATGGTGTGATTTTTATGTACAGGCAGGCAGAGGTGTGCATAGCAAAGTGCAGAATAATGGAGACTGGATAGAGACATTGGGGGTGATTTACTAACCTAAACACACGCACGCACTAGGTGCGTGTGATTTTTACACAGCAAAACTTATTTATCAAACAAAAAGTCTCTAAAAGCATATTTCCACTAATGCCATATATGGAAAAGTCATGCACATGATGCATATATAATGCTGCTTCAGTTTAGACAAAAATGGTTAGCTCATGCATTTACATTCCTGCATTCATCAACGCAAGCAACACAACGTAGAGCTAATTTACACAACATCACCTTGCAATTCATGCTTGGCTTTGCACAACACACCTGCTGGGTGTGTACACACTACAAAAGGTGTTTGATTCCACCCATAGATCATGCTGGGAGGGAACACACTACAGAGGTGTATACACGTTCGTGGCGTGTTTATAAGGTTAGTAAATCAACCCCATTGGCTCTCGTTATACATGAACCCATTGGTCTGAAAATGCTACTGTCACTGATCCATACCAAGCGCACGTCTAATGAAGTTTTGACGCCCGGCCTGTAAACCTTTTCAGGATTAGCAACCGAAAATTATTGAAGCCACTGCATGAAAATAACAGCCAGACAACTAGCTTTTTCACAAGAATGTCCCGTTGGAAGCGTAAATGCATCTCTCAGTTCTATTCTCCCTTGATGGTGGATTTTAGCCTCTGCATTTTCATACATGAATTTCCTGAAACTAGCCCTCAAAATTCATTACAGTGCAACTGCAAAATGTAGCAGGCTTGACATATAATGTTCTAAAGCTCCAAGCACTTAGATCACCAGTATCAATTTATTGTTTGCTTGTCAGAAATGACATCTTGGGTCTTTTTTCAATGAAAGTAGCAAAGGAATGCACTGCCCATGGTGGGCAACCCACATTGAATCCGTAGATTATGTTTTGTGCTATTCTTTAACCCAGGCATGGCAAGCTGGTGTTTTATGGGCCATATGCTGCCCTCTTGCCCCTTTTCTGCAGCTCTTGCTGGAACAAACACACCCCACGCTGTTCTCCAGGTGGTTATTTACACTTTCTTACAATATTTTGGAGCTAAATACTCCAGGAAAGGTTTTATGACCCCTTAGAATTTTTACTATAATGTTCATTTCCGAAGTGCCATAATCGTCTTCTGCAATAAAGTAGGTGGGGCCCCCAGTAGCCATAATGCAGCCCTCTTGAAGATTTAGCACTCTCAATTCAGACCACTGTTCAACTGGAATTTGATATGCCAGATTTAGTCCGAATCTGACATCCCAAAAAACACAGCCCTATTGATACTGCACATTGGAATTCAACTGCTAGAACTGTTCATCTGCACCACTTATTTTAACCTGTCTTTAACCGGACTTTCTTACAAATTGGCTCATTCACTTTGTAGATGGATGCCCACACCAGCTGTGGGTTACATACATAAGCCGGCTGTTAAATGTCAATCAGCTGGGCTTGTTTTAACCCTTTGAGACATAGACACACACTATATTTCATACGTCTGTGGCAGTGACGTTTAAATGACAAAATAATTTGTGTAGAAGTTTTTTTTCTTCATGAGAAAATTGAAGCATCTTTTGGATATAATGCCTAATAACATGAGCTGTTGAAGATGGGTGATATATTTTTGGTTTTCCCTAAAGCTGTTATAATGCCCCAGGTTAGATTGCCAATTATGAGATACCTGGAAAACTAGTTGCCACTAACCTGAGAGTCCACAAAGAAGTTGGCGATGGGCTGCAACTTGTCCAAGAACGGCTGGATATAATGGTCTGACGCAAAGCTTATGTTCCAGTTCAAATCATGAGATTTTGGGTCTGGGTTAAGAAGGGTGAACGTGATTTCGTAACCTAGAATATAAGATGTTACGGCAGGCAGATTAATATGTGATGAATGGAACTAGTAATATTAAAGTGACATTAAACTCAGACATTAAATCTTAAAAATATATTCAAGTACCTTAACCATTACCAGAAATGTATCTTATCTGTGTATCACTCAGCTGTAGATCCTCAAATCATCTCTGAATTGGTGCCGACACTGTCCTTCCTTCTGGAGGGTGGCTACTTTTGTTCCCCACTGTCCCTGTGTGTGTTGTAAAGTAGCCACCGTTCCAAACTGGCTCCTGTAATGGACTACAATCTCAATGCAAATCAGAAAACTAAACATGAGATTGTAGTCCATCACAGGAGCGAGCTTGGAGCGGTGGTTACTTTACAACACACACAGGGACCATGGGGAACAAAAGTAGCCACCCTCTAGAAGGAAGGACAGTGTCAGCACCAATTCAGAGATAATTTGAGGATCTACAGCCGAGTGATACACAAATAAGATACATTTTTGGTAATAGTTAAGGTACTTGAATGTATTTTTAAGATTTAACCCCAGAGTTTAGTGTCACTTTAAAGACATACTTACAGATATACAATGGCCCATTCAGAATTGGTTGCGGTAGTCATATCATGAGTCAACATGCATTACATGAAAGCAGCTCACTCATAATGAATGAGCTGCCAACCCGCTGCAATGGACTATGTTGTCTGCTACTGTACTGTGCACTGGGGTGTCACTCACATGCCACCGCAATACAATAGTGTAAAAAGGCCGTAAAAAGTGTGCCAAAAAATAGGATTTTGATACTCACCGTAAAATCCTTTTCTCTCCGTTCATTGAAGGACACAGGGAACAGATCGGAGATCCTGTACTGTAGGGTAATATCGCCACCTGCAGGAGAAGGACGCTAGGCACAAAACTAAAGACCAATTACAGCCTAGGGGCGGCCCCTGCCGGTGGCCAAAACCCACCACCTGCTGACAAGTCTCCAGTTTAGTAACAAGCAGTAAAAGGAGTACACACCCATATAGAGGGGCGGGCCCTGTGTCCTTCAATGAACGGAGAGAAAAGGATTTTACGGTGAGTACCAAAATCCTATTTTCTCTCCCGTTCATTGAAGGACACAGGGAACAGATTGGAGATCCTGTACTGTAGGGACGTCACAGAGCAGTACCAAAAAAGAGGGGTGGGCCAACAGAAACAACAAACCCAACTTAAAACAAAAAAATCCCCTCAAACGGCCGCCTGCAACACTTTGCGCCCCAAACCAGCATCCGCAGATGCCAAAACGTCCACCTTATAAAACTTGGCAAAGGTGTGAACAGAAGACCAAGTCGCGGCCTTACAGACCTAAGAAACAGAGGCACCATGACGAAAAGCCCAAGATGACCCAACAGCCCTTGTAGAATGAGCCGTAACAGAAAAAGGAGGCTCACGCCCCTTAATAGCATACGCCTGAGAGACCGTGTTGCGAATCCACCGAGAGATGGTGGCCGACGAGGCAGCCCGGCCCTTCCGAGGGCCATCTGCAACGACAAACAGGGAATCCGATTCCC
>NW_017306449.1:637235-680351 GCF_000935625.1 Nanorana parkeri | reverse complement strand
AGGGCCAGGCCCCAGGGCGCGTCCGCCACTAACCGAACCACATCTGCGTACCACGCCCTCCTCGGCCAATCCGGAGCCACGAGGATGACCGGGACGCTTTCCACCACGCCCGTGCGAAGAAGACGCGGCAACAGATACAGTGGAGGGAACGCGTAAATCAGACCGTAGCAATCCCATGGCGCCACCAGGGCGTCCAACGCATCCGCCCAAGGATCCCGGGTCCTGACCAGGAACCGAGCAACCCGCCGATTGAGGCGAGACGCCAGGAGATCCACGTCCGGGAACCCCCAGCTAAGGCAGAGCTGGTGAAACACCTCCGGATGTAGCATCCATTCTCCCGGGTCCACTGACTGGCGACTGAGATAGTCGGCCTGCCAATTGTCCACGCCCGGAGTACACGGCGGAGAGAGCCGGAACATGCACCTCCACCCAAGCTAGGATTCTTTCCACTTCCCGAGCCGCGGCCACACTTCGTGTGCCGCCCGATGGTTGATGTAAGCCACGGCCGTGGCGTTGTCTGACTGAACCCGGAACGGCCGTCCCTGAAGACGGTCCGTCCAGTGAAGAAGGGAGAGACGGATCGCCCGAAGTTCCAGCACGTTGATCGAAAGCCGAGATTCCTCCGACGATCAACGGCCCTGAGCTAACCGGAGGATCCACCGCGGGGGGAGTAGACCACTTGGACAGGAAGGACTCCTCAAAAGGATAACGAACCGAGAAGTGTTTGGGGACGGAAAACGACTTGCTCGGGCGCTTCTGCTCCTTGTAGACAAAGTCATCAAAAAAAGGAATGTAAGGGAAAACCTTAGTGGAACGCCTACTCCTGTGCGTCCCAAAAGGAACCGGCGGGAGCGCCGAAGAGCTTGGAGTCTCCTCAATTTTAAGCGTTTCCCGCACAGCGCGAACCAAGGCCGTGACCAATTTGCGTTCCTGTGCCATAAGGGCAGTCCCCGACTCTTCGTCACTAGCAGACTCCGCCTGGGAGGAATCCCCCGGGTCGGGCTGCGTGGCCGCCGCCGAAATTTCCCCCTCTTCCTCAGAATCCCAAGAAAGGACCGGGGAGAGGGCCGGCAAAGCACGCTTCCGTGGAGGGCGCTGCATCAGCGCGCGCTCCTTACGGGACACAAAACCGTCCATAGTGGAGGAAAAAGCCTCCAAAGACAACATAGCGCCGGTGGACCCCCCACTCAAAGACCCCACAGGCACCAAGGGAGACTGGGAAAGAGGTGCAGAAGTACAGGCCGCGCAAAGGGGGGACGTGGGAGATGTCCCTGAAGAGAGGCCGCAGCCCTCACCGGGCACTGCGGACAGACCGTCCCCACAGTCGTCCACCCCGCCAGAGCGGGATCGTCGCAGCCGACCCACCGGAGCGGGGCTGCATGCGATCGTCGGTCGTCCCAGGGAGACTCCAAGGATCCGAGACATCCAGCCTGTCGCCCGGACAACACTGAAAAAGATTCCACTGAAAAAGATTAGGAAGAAGCAGGTAAGAATACCCGAAAAAATTTCTTAGCTCCTTACTCCTTACGCTAGGCAAAAAACTGGAGACTTGTCAGCAGGTGGGGGGTTTTGGCCACCGGCAGGGGCCGCCCCTAGGCTGTAATTGGTCTTTAGTTTTGTGCCTAGCGTCCTTCTCCTGCAGGTGGCGATATTACCCTACAGTACAGGATCTCCGATCTGTTCCCTGTGTCCTTCAATGAACGGGAGATAAATATTTTTTTTTGAGGCCCATTCACACCTATCAAATGCCAACTATCATTACAGTATTGGTTTAGGAGACCAAGTATAGATTTGAAAAAAAAAAAAGGAACTTTAAGTGACACTTAACATGTCAGCCCATAACAGGCTCACTTCACAAGCTAACGCAACAGTATAAAGTGCCTTTTTGTTTTTTAAGGGGACAGTTATTCTCAGTCAAGTCTAATGAGATTTGAAAATTACAACCACGCAGCTAAAATAAGGATTCTTCCTTGCGCTTAAGGTTTGTGAACTGACCTTTATGACTTTTACTATTATCTACACATCACAACCTAGAAGAGGAAATTCTTTGGAAATGTTCTATTAATGTTTACGGGAAATAGATCAGTTAGGGAGGGGAGGAATATTTAGAATTTACGGCTTCAACAATCTCTTGTGTAAGTGAAGTTAACCCTGAAGAAGATATATTGGCATACACAGAGTATTTTCGGTAACCAATATTATTGAAACATAGGCTAGGAATGTATTTATCATAGAATAATATAGCATCCTGTTATGACTGTGTCTGTACCTGGGCTGGACTTGAACGCTCTTCTGCTGCTCTCAAAGTCATCTTTATTGAACCGGCCGTTGGAGATCCTATCAGACAGTGAGGCTGTGATAGCCTCCTCGGTGATGGACATGGTGTGAATGATGTGCTCAACCTTATTGTACAGTGTATGGCGGATTTCTTCTGTGGAAAGCGATGGGTCCAGTGTAAGTTTAACTAATGATCTTCTATGCTTGCCAATGTAGACAGTGACCCCCTGGAACAAAAAAATACCTAATCACTAAACTTTACTAAATGCCAATAAACCCAAAACTGAGTTCAATGTGCTGAACCACCTTTTGGTTTCTTGCACTGCAGCTTGACTTCATTGGATACAATGGTTTGTACATCGCTGCTCACTCTCACAGATATATTCCCCAATTATTTATATACAGTACTCTATGCTATCAAGCTTTAACCAATAAGAGTGTGACACTATTATTTGGCTTTCTAACGGCCACTGAAGTGGGACAGAACTGGGAGTTGTGGTGGCGATAGCTCATCACAGGAAGGAATTCAACCTGCCAACAAGCAAGATAAGTGAATGGCTTGTGTTGGCTAAAATACATCTCCAAGTGTAAATGTTGATTGGGGGCCTTACAAAATCTGTCTCCAGCTTTAAGTATTGGAATTAAAGCAGACCTTGCAATAAAATGAAAGGTCTGCTTATATGGCCACCCCGTTAACAAAACACTTCATCACAGCAAGAAAGAAACACATTAAATGGAGAAAGCATAAAAATACTTCCCTTACTCCCAGGCTACATCCACTCCAGAATGCTCATTTCAATAAAAGGAATCTTGGGAAAGCTCAGGTGCCCAATGACTGTGAAAAGACCCTACATCACTGTACATTGGCATTACCCTCACCTAGGTGAGCCCACCAAAAGTCTGAATTTTGTAAGCAGGGGGTGGGGGCAGCCACATCAGCGGACCTTGCATTTTAGTGCAAGGTCCCCAGTATGTAACTAAGGGAATAATTCTTGCTGGCATCAAGGAAACCACATAAAATTAACCATTTAGGCCGAGAGTATAAGCTGGTGTCTGTTTTCCCCTTCTCAGATTCAACACTGTTACAATACATATTCTTTTTTGTGAACATAGGGACTACTGCCTTTCAAAACAATACAAAAAAAACAAATATTATGTATTTACTATAGCACCCGATATTATGGCTTTGAATAGCAAGACTAATTAGACCCAAAGGTCTCTTCATTTAACAGCAACTTATCTTAAAAATGGCCAATTGCTAAAACCAACTAAGACTTCCTATTCCTTTGCAAATATATAGTTACTAGGGATGCACCGATACCGATACAAGCATTCAGAACAGTGTATTATTGTATAGTGTGGCACAGCTGTATCCAATTCTGCATACCTGGCTTTATATTATAAAGTTCTTATAATATGAAGCCAGGTATGCAGAATTGGATATAGCTGTGCCACACTACAGAGTGTTCATGTTGTTCATAATATTAAGAAACTGACCTGAAATCATGATTTTGTATTGCTTTAGAAAAAATTTGACCTGTCCCTTTAAGAAAAAGTATCGGTAATTGGTATAGGCGAGTACTTGGAAAAAAGTATCGGTACTCGTACTCGGCCTTAAAAAAGTGGTATCGGTGCATCCCTAATAGTTACCAAAAAAAAAAAACCATATTGTGGGGTTAAATTCAACAGTCCTATTGGTGGAGCTGCTCCTCCTCCAAAAACCATCCTGGGGATACACAGAACCACAAATAGGGGCACTTCTAAAGGTTCACCATTCGTAGAACTGTCACCAATAATACACTCACCTTGCACTATACAATGTCTTCCAGCCACTACAATTTAGTGTATTACTGGTGACATTACTACAAATGGTGTCCAGCTTTATTACTGGTTCACACTTGCTCAATGATGTACATAAAGTAGAAAGGGGTCACACACAGTCTGAAATTGTCATCTCTGCGCATGTATGCACCAGTGAATTGCACTATAAAAAGCAATTTTCCACATAATTGAATAAAGATTTCTAGACTGGTAGTGAAATGTTATATCATCTTTCTTAGTACCTGTGGGAAAAGCTGAGTGGTTTCTGATACAATAAACAGTGACAGGAACCCCTGGGTTCCTTTACTGAACTGCTGGAGAGCTTCATCTGCTTCTGCAAGGCAAAAAGAAACACACTTATTTAGGATTTCTTTCTAAGCCGCACTATTTCCCCCCAAGTGCATAAATGGAACAAGTCATACACTACACATACAGTTGTGAGAGTGATGCCCTCTTGTGGCAACAAGAAGGAAACGTGCAGTCTTTTTTTTCTATTGATCTATACAAGTGCAAATGCTACCTATATAACAAAAACAGTTAAAGGCTTAAAAGAAGTTCTCGCCTGCCAAAATTAGATTTTACATTGGAAATACACTCATACAGTGGATTTCTTTTTGATTTAAAACAGACTGGGTCAACTGTAAAGCTACCCCATGAGATATGTCTACTAGCATGGCTAGGCCCGGACACAGAGTGCATTTATCACCTGCTAAATGCTCTCAGTGTCTGGCCGGCAGCCTGTTCAAGGAATGCCCCAGTTGCCCCCTTCTTCGCATAGTGCTATATACTGCATGATAAAAGAAAAAAAAACATAACAGATGTCTACTACTTAAAGAAATTTTCCAAATAATACCAGGCATGAAAATGCCAGAGACCCACCGGAGACCAATGTAGCTATTCTGACATTGGTTTATGCTTACCTTGGATTGAAAAGTAAAAGCAACAAAACACACTGTACCTTGTAAACTCTGCAGAGCGAGCACTTCATCTTCCTCAATACTTGTTCTTCGGTACTTGAACTCATAGCGGGAAATAAAACCAGTATGAGCTGCAGAGGGAACATACTTTAAATTAATACACATGAAACCAAGCTACAGGATGGTATAAATCTACAAGTATGACACGATAATGTTAAGCAATTCAACATAAAATCTTTTTTTTAATCTGTATTCAAATATGTTTTTCTACTAACAAGGAGATACAATAAATCGACTGATGAACACAGTGCACTTTGATGTTGGTCTCTGGGGTTGAATACTCTGGATTATGTCTATATATGAATAAATGAGAGTGCATGCTCAGACCCATCCATGAAAAGCTTAACACATAGCTATATGGCACCGACAAGGTCAATGTTTCACCAGTGTGGGGACAGGTGAGTAGAAGACTGGCAGGGGGCATAGGGTGGGGCCAACTACAATATAAGTGTCACTGCACCAAACGGTGCAATTACACATTCAGCCCCTGATCACCCTTGTCCGGGTGTGACAGCGCACACATATTTGTATCAATGGTCTGCCCTACAAATGACAAGTACACTAAAGAAGTACCTGCAGCTTTTTTCACAATGCAACACACGGCACTTTATTAATGCATTCAGTGGCGTAACAATCGCCATAGCGACCCAGGCGGCCGCTATGGGGCCCGGTCAGGGCATCCCTCTGATGCCGTGTGGGCAGCTATGGCATGTAAGGGTGCTGGCAGTCACTGACACAGCTCAGCAGCGGCTGAGAAGATCACTGATTTCCCCTCACAGCCGCTGCGGACCTGTGTCAGTGACAGCCAGCAGCTGCGGCAGAAGAGGACGGCGTTCGCAGTGAAGGAGGAGGCGGGGGTCTGCCTAAGAGCAACCCCGCCTCCTCTTACATCACTGGCCAGCGATCTAAGAGCAGGCGGGGCCCGTCGATAGGAGGCGGGGCCCAGGGACGGAAGAGGAGGCGGGGCCCGGCGACCACGGAAGCGAACAGCACTGACAGGTAAGATGTGCAGCCCATCTGAGAGTCTATGGTGGGCTCTGCAGGGTCACTCTCAGGTGGGCTGTTTGGTATATCAGGTGGGCTCTGCAAGTGGCATAACTAGCAATCACGGGGCTCCACACAAAATTTTGCTATGGGGCCCTGTGATTTCTAGCCCCTGAATGCATTCATGTAATTTCATGCACCTGAAAGCACATATAGCAGCAAGGTGCATTGGGTGCCATTAACAATGAATAACACCACAGGGGGTCTTACAAAATGGCACACATTTTGTTGCCCTTCAGCAACGTGCATCTTTGCACGCATTGCTGCAACAAGCAGATGTGAATAGGAGCTGAGCAAAGTAGGTGTGAACAGTAAATCAGAGCAGCGACTTATTAGTTAATGATAATGCCTAACCAGCTACCGTGTTTCCCCGAAAATAAAGACACTGTCTTACATTTTTTTTGGCTCAAAAAACACACTAGGTCTTATTTATTTTTTTAAATGTACAACAATCCACACTTATTTATGTAGAAAAGTCTACACGTATTCATGTCAAAAAATTTAATGATCAGGGCAATCGAGGGTGCCGTACCTTTCCAAGTGCAATTTGCTAACCAATCGCTGGCCAGAATGAGCGAAGCGCGTTTCACTATCGATTCCTCACAGGTGGAGTGCATTTGGTATCTCTCCGCCTGGGACAGGAGTCGGCGCCATAGAGGAAGCATCGGCTTATGCGGCTCTGCTCCCTCTAGCGCTGGCACCACTGATTCTCTGCCGCGGCTCTTCAAGTTCCCCCTTATGCCACCACCGGCCCTGGGAATGGTCACAACCAGGTCTTATTTTCGGGGTAGGTCTTATTTTCGGGAAAACAGGGTAGATGCTATGACTGCATAATTAAATTACAGATTTTAGTCACAATGGAGTATAAAGTGGAAATGTGGCACAGGAAGCGGCGGCATGTCTTGCCATGATGTACAGTATGAAGTGCGGTGTACACAGAACTGCGCATGTGCCACAGGCAGTGCACACAAAACAAATTGGTAGGAGAAAAGGGGAGGAGTTTTTTGTCAGAAGAAAAATACAAAGTCTCTTCTACCAAAAAAAACAAACTATCAGCATTTTTATACTTTATTTCTTCTTTAAAATGTCCTTCTGTCCCTTAGAGTTTAACATGAGACCAGGCCATTCCATGTTTCATCTTGTTCTGCTTGTGACATAGATGGAAACTTTGTTACAAAAACCATGAAAGGCCCTTGAAGTTTACACTTTTATGCTTTTTATTGTTCTTAACTGCCAGCCTATGCTTTGCATTGACACTTTATATATTGCAACTCTGATGCCTAAATAAAAGAATTAACAAATATTGGGAGAGAGGAGACAAGTGGCCAATATGAACACAAACATTTTCAATGTACATAAGTTAGAATATGGCATCAGAAAAGTTTGAATATTCAGGTTTAAAACAGAGCTACAGTATGCAATTCACCACACTGCGGTCACACACAGGTAATAATAGAATCTGATTGGCTGCTACACCACATAAAGGACAAAGACAAGACACTCACCATTTAATAAAACCTCTTTATCATTTGTATCTGAAGCAGGGATTCTCCTTTGTTGCTCAGCAGTCAGTGTTCCCTTGGAAAACACCACTTCAATAGGCACAGTGAGCTGGAGCTGACATAGAAATGCAAACATATACTCAACTTTTAATTGTACTATACATTTTTAATGTTGTAAACTAGTGCCGCCACAAAAGGAGAGAAAAACATGATGCAGCAAAGGTAGAAATAATCAAAAAACATATCATGGAGCCAGTACATAGTGCTGGGGGGTCACTGGGCATATGATTACATGGGTATCAGGAAAAAGGCCCAAAAGTGAGGCCAATGTCAGACTAGTGATCCCAACAAGCTTGAGCCTGACACATGAGTAGAAAGATCAGGGGTCACAGCTTATCTGGTTTGAGTCTGACAATTGAGTTGGAGGATTGGCGGGGGGGATGGGAATCGGAGGTCACCTGGTCTGAGCCGAAGAATCAGGGGATCAGAGGACACCTGGACTAAGGAGAAGACTTGAGCTGAGGAATAAGGGGGTCAGATGTCACCTGGACTAAGCTGAAGACTTGAGCTGGGGAAACAGGGGAGGTCGGAGGTCACCTGGTCCACGTTTCACACTTGAGCTGGAGGATCACGCGGTCACAGCTCTCCTGGTTTGAGCTGGGAATTTAGGGGGTCAGAAGTCACCTGAAATTCTATAGCTGCTGTTCATCCATTGCCTGTCATCACACACTGCACACTCGGCAAACTCAGAAGGTGGGAGACAGTGTGTGAGGTCAGAAAGGTCACAACATAGTTGCCAACTGTCCCAGATCCAGATTGGGTATGTCAAAGCAATAACCACACGCCAACTTTGGCCGTGCCTTTACATGTTCAGCAGGTGGCATGCTTCATACACCGCCTTTTTTTTATTTATTTTTTATCAAACCCCTTAAAGTGTCCCTCCTAATTACTTTAAAATGTTGGCAACCTTAAAGGTTCGTTCACACAAGTGCATTGTAACTGCGCTAAAACACATGTTCACAGAGCCCTAAAAGGGCAGAGAAAACAATCTCCATTGTAATCTATGAAGCTCTTCACATCCGTGCATTGTGTTATAGAACAGTGTGCTGTGTATTGCAAAGATCCTTCTTGCTGCATCTTTTGCTTTTGAAAAAATGACACCCTATATATAATATACATATCTGTCTGAGCAGCTGTATTTGATATTTGCCAAGAAGGGTCGTATGAGAGGGCAAGTGACTACACTGGGGGTTGTTACACGTGGTGATTAACACGGACCCGGTGTGAGATTGAAGATTACACTTAGACGGTGGAGGACTATTGCAGCCACACGGCTCTGCATGCCTTGTACTGATTATTGTTAAATTGTTGCAGGAGAGAGATGTGTGGGCTTTGACCACTATATAGTGGGGGACTGTTAAATTTTTTTTGATGTTCATATTTGTAACACTATTATAAATTGTTGATTGTTATTTGGCATATTGTTGCACTTTATGATTTGTTTCCAATAGATATATGCACCGAAGGACTATTGACATTTGCACATTTAATATTGAAGTCTATTTGTACAATTGTATATACAGTTTTTATGTTTATTATTACAATATGTAGTTGGATATAAGTAATTAGCGCTACATATATACATTTTTCTTCTGTGAAATTGCATGTACATTTGTTCTGTGTGAATAGAGGCAAAAATGTATGTTATTAGTAGGGATGTCCCAATACCGAGCATTTTTAGGAGTACTTGTACCGATACGAGTACCGATACTGGCCCTTTACATTTTTCAGGAAGTTCGGCTGCCTGGGTCCCGAGTCTTTGATAGTGCCTGTCCAGCTACACATTGCCTCCTTCCCGGCGCCGGCACAGCACAGGACAGCTCTACACTCACCAGCACAGTCCTGGAGCCTGGCACAAGCCTGGATGCCACCTGTTCAGCCCTAGGGAGCCCAGTAGCCACATGCAGAGCACTGGAGAGCCTGGCACCCGCCCACAGAGCCCTGGAGAGACCCGCACGCAGCCCTGTATATTCATGGATTGATGGGATCTGTAAATCTCTATATCTGATTGCTGTATAATCAATGATTATACAGCAACAGAGAATGGCAATCGGCTATAGAGGACTACAAATCTCAGCAATCTATAATTGCTGGTTGCCATTCTCCATTGCTGTATAATCATGGATTGAAGGACTCTGTAGTCCTCTATTGCTGGATGCCATTCTCCATTGCTGAATGATCATGGATTGAGTTACAGTTCTTCATAATTATATTATAATATATATTATGTCATTAGGAAACTGCCCTAAAATCATTAGTCTGTATAAGGTTAGATGTAATATCAGGAAATTACTACATTATGGCCATTAGATGGAGCTGAGGAGCACAGGAAAGAAGCATTGTCTAAGCTTTTCAGCTCCATCTAGTGGTCACCCAGCTGTATTACATTACATTCAACTGGTGTGGGGGGGGGATATATCACAGGACAAATGGCTCTGCAAGTACACCCCTAAGTCTCTTCTGCAATAAAAGGACTTTTATGTGCCTGTACGCCTTCCTATTGACCATGTACACCACTAAGTAGCACGAGTGGGAGGTATGTCATCCTGGCAAGGCCAGTCAGCAAAGGCCGAATACCCCGAACCTGGAAGAACATGCAAACATGTCTGGCGCAGGTGAGGGAGCTTGTAGAGGGGAAGTGACAAAACGCTGGAACAAAATACATATACGTTTTCTAATGTGATTTTGTAAACTGAGCCTTCGACTTTAAAAGTGCACATTTCCTTTATGCCCCCCATCCCTGATCTAATATTCCAGACTCCCCCCACCACAGATGTATACTTACCTTGATCCGACGCCTGCAGCTTCCAGGCAGTGTTTACATCCCATGCTACATCTCTCATCGCTGTGCCTGCACAGTAGTCCCCCATAGACTTCTATGAGGGTTGGTCCACCTCCGACTCCCGGCTGGGAGATACAAGGAGGCGAGCCTTATAGACATTTAATAGGGTGTACTGTGCAGGCGCGGCCCAGAGAGAGAAGACTTGTGGCATGGCCGGGGATGTAAACAATCCCTGGAAACTACGGGTGTAGGATCTGGATAAGCGGACACGTGGGACCCGGGGAAGTGCACGCGTGCCGAGGGGGAGGTAGTAAGTGCATGTGTGTGGAGGGGGAGGGTGGGATCTGTTAGGTCAGGGGAAGGTGCACTTATCCTTTAAGGAGTCCTCTGACTGCCTCATCAATGGCTCCTCCTCCTGTATATCTATCCTGACAGATCCCCCATTACATGCTGATCAATGCGTGACTGACCATCATAAGCAATTGCAGGAAGAAGCCCCCTTTGCATGGCCCGCCATGACAAAGGCTGGACTCTCTGCCTGGCACACGATCCTACCTGCAGGCGGCCCAGCTGACTGATATCCGAGTAGGGAAGGGTGGCTCTGTACGTCTCGGTCGTCTTCCACCAGAGGGGCAGCCCCACCACAGCGGCCACCAGAGCGATGGAGAGGGCGGCTCGCTTCCCGCGGGAGGCCTCTGTGACACGGAACACACATCAGTCTCCATTCACTATGAACAGACTTCACCGTAATACACAGCGCCAGTACTCACCCACAGCGGAGAACGCTGTCATGGGAGCCACCATCTTTGTTTCCCCTTGTCAAACCGGTGTTCGCTCTACAGAGAGTCGCTGGGATGGCAGCCAATCACAGTACGGGCTTTGTGCGAAGCCCAATGATTGTGTCTTCAGGTTAAGCTCTATAGGTGGGCGGGTTCGGCCATTTTTGTGAAGACTCCGGTGGCAGGACCTCACTATGAATCCCTGGCAAAATGGCTTCCGTGGTAGAGACAGGTTAGAACATGACAGGTGTTTTAGCAGTAGAAGATAGAATAAGGAACTGCACAAATTTCCTGATTTTTAACACTAACAGTTAAAAAAATATATAAGCTTACGTTGCATTCAAGAAAACAAAAGGGGACAGAGCGCCACCTCCATGTGTAAAATAGTTTATTAGGATAAATAAAACAAGGGATAAATGTACTCACAAGTAAACGTTTTCATCACGCTTTAACAACAAACGAGAGGCCACACTGTCTGTAAACCTAACATGGTATCACCCCGACTATTTAACACGGTAGCCTTCGGTCACATCACCATCCACCGGCCGCAGTCAGCCAAGATTGACGCGTTTTAGGGGCAAGCCCCATTCATCAGATTCATTACGTTCCATTCTGGCTCTGTCATTTATTAACTACTTGCTGCCCAGAGCAATTTCTTAATTTTAGCCCACACGATAAAATCTTAATTATTGGTGGGAAAACAGCCTAAATCCCACAAACAATAATATATTTTATGAAAGCAGAGGCCCTGTAGAATAAAAAAACGCTACAATTGTGTGTGACTGTGAAATCGCAGCAAAAACTACCATACCCAAAAGTATCCATAGGCGATGCTTTAAAAGCTTTTCCTGCTCATCAGTTTAGTGTTAACAGTGATTGAAGGCCCTAGAATTATTGCTCTCACTCCAATTTTTGCAGTGATATGTAGCATGTGTGGTGTTTTCGCATGCCTGTGTGCGTTTGTATGTGTGTGTACACAGGGGTGGGGGACTTTTTGAAGTTTTTAAAAAAAATTTAATGTCTTTTGTGTTTTTATACTTTTGTGGTTTTATACTTTTTACTTTTCAAAGTATTTTATTGGTTTTTAAGTTTTTAACAAAAGAAAAAAAATATATAACATCGGTGCTTATAGGGTTACATACATATATAATGGTAACATACAAGCATATGAAGCATCGTGACAGAGTTAGCTGTCCCCGAACGGCCGTCACCTGTAGTGGCCGTGGAACAGTTTTACATACAAAGGAGCAGTATGATGTGCCTGTCAGGCAACTGTATGTAGTCATCAGATTCAACTGGGCACGACCACCACATATCGAAATATGTACCGCTGTTCTCCATATCTCCCTCGTTGTTACTGCCTGGGGCCGGCGGAGGACATGTCTGTGATGCCTGTCGTCACCTCCGTCTAGCGATGCGGTAGGCGAGTCGGTATGACCGGGGTGAGCGGCACGGGTTCCCCTGCTATGTTGGAGGCGGACGGAGCGGGTCTAAAACATGACCTCTCCGGATCGCCGCGCGCATGCGCCCCCCATGGTTTTATACTTAACTGTATTAAGTTTATAAGTTAACAAGCCCCCTATGTAATAGCAAAGAGGATGTGATAGGTCCTCTTTAAGGAGACATCAGGGGTCTATGACACTCCTAATGTCAACTAAGGACCCCAAAGAAGCTGATAAAGCACAGACCTACTTCATCAGCTTCTTCTCCTGCTACAGCAGCTGAAACTGGGATGTAATGATGTAACACACACCGCTTCTGGGTTCAGTGATCTGAGGGGAGATCAGCCGCTGGAAGTGTGGTAATCTTCCTTCTATCAATGTACATAGGTTTACCATGCCGTTCCTGGGCCTGCATAGGGGAGAGCAAAGCCCAGAATAGCCAAGGGGAAAGGGGGGGAACCTGGCGGGCGCACACTCCCCGACACTCTACAAGAGATTGGGTGGCTTTATAGTTGTCAGATCAATTGTATGTGAACAGCCATCTCTGGCTGTTTGAAACGGTACCAAGATCTTGCCATGATCTTGGTATAACTGTTTCAGGGTGCCGCTGTTTTTTACATATGGCGGTCCTGAATCTGTTAATATTATACTGTTTACTAAAATCAGCATTTAAGAATGAAAACACTCTTTTAGCTGAATAAACATAATACCTGGCACTATAGATCCTAATTGTTCCTCATTTGTAGGGCTTTTTTTCTCTTTTGAAACCAGATCACTCTGTCCCTCCTTCCTCCTCAGTTTTTTATTTGTTGGTGTGATGTATAGACTTCTATAGAAAATTTTTTTTTTAAGAAAAACATTTTAGTGCACCAAACCTAAATGGCCACATGTGTTATTTTGAAAAGCCAGTTTCCGGACGCCAATACATGGCAGCATACAATGGGTATGGCTCCGCCCCCCACCCATTGTATGCTGCCATGTATTGGCATCAGGAAAGGAAAATTACCGATAGGTAAGTATACAATTTTCCGTATTCCTGACGCCAATCCATGGCAGCATACAATGGGTGGGGGGCGGAGCCATACCCATTGTATGCTGCCATGTATTGGCGTCTGGAAAGGAAAATTACCGATAGGTAAGTATACAATTTTCCGTAATATAGTAGTGGTTAAAAAGCACACATTGGGTTAAAGTATACAAATCTGCTCAAACCTAAGCTCCTCCCACTCCAAAGGAAGCTCCTTCTGGACATGCACAGAGGCTCCGTCTGTGCAGCCCAGTCAGCTGCAGGTGGGGAATTTCCTGCCTTCAGCTTGATGTAAGCAACGGGGTGGGGTGTGGTGCAGTGATGTCATTGACCTTATATGCCTACATGGCTATATAAGATCAATTACATTTACCAAATATGGCTATGTGGCTTTATAAGGTAAATGATGTCAGCACAAACATCCTGCCCATTTATTTACCGTCAGCTGGGAATGCCCCCGACCCGCGGCTGATTGGGTAGGAGGCATATGTAGCTTGTGTGGTTGAATAGGGTTCAGTCCCAACCTGAGTTCCTCCTTATTAAAGTATATCAGATAATAATAAAGCTGATGCTCCAAGACCCGAATGGATTCCGAATTGCTGAATAGCATTCGGGTCTGGAAGCCTCAGCTTTAATATTATATATTGCTTGCTGGAGCTCCTGAATGCTATTTGGAAATTCGGACTCCAGAATGCCATTCGGGTCTAGGAGCTTCAGCTTTTAAGTATTAATATCTGTACACGGTTTTCTGTGGTAGTCGCAATGAATATTAGTTTGTGAACTCATCCGAACCTAAAAAGGAAATTCGGAGTTCGTCCGAATCCAAAACCCCAAACCGAATTTCAGACCCGAATCCCCCAATAACGAAAAATCCGAAACAAACTTTTCCACAGCTTACATGTCTATAAACTGATGCGAAAGTCATATTAAAGTAACACTAAACTTAGGAGTTAAATCTTAAAAATGCATTCAAGTACCCTAATTAACAAAAATGTATCTTATTTGTGTATCACTCTATCACTCTGCTGTAGATCCTCAAATCATCTCTGAATTGGTACTGACACTGTCCTTCCTTCTGGAGGGTGGCTACTTTTGTTCTTAATGGTCCTTGTGTGTGTTGTAAAGTAATCACTGCTCAAAGCTCGCTCCCGTGATGGACTGAATCTTATGTATAGTTTTATAATTTGTATTGAGATTATAGTCCATCACGGGAGCGAGCTTGGAGCGGTGGCTACTTAACAACACAATCAGGGACCATGGGGACCAAAAGCAGCCGTCCTCCAGGAGAAAGGACAGTGTCATCACCAATTCAGAGAGGATTGGAGGCTCTACAGCTGAGTGATACACAAATAAGATACATTTTTTGTTAGGGTACTTAGGCATTTCTAAGACTAAACTAAATTATTACACCATCAGCAGTGTGGAAAACGGAGACCAGACAGGATAGATCCATGGGTTCATGCTCTGCATACCAAATTCTGTCCTTAATATTTGAGTTTTGTAAGACCACTCGTTTGTGTTTAACTGACCAGTTTTGTTGACCCCAATGTCCACTGTAGACTCATTTCCCTGTTCTTAGCTGACAGAAGTGGATCCTGAAGTTTTTCTGATGTTGTAACCCATTTCTGTTTAAGGTTTTAACATGCGGTACATTTAGAAATTGCCTATTACCCACCACTTTTGTAGAGAGTGGTTATACGAGTGCCTGTGGGCTTGCACCCCTTGCATTAACATATTGTTTCTCAGAAAACTGCTGAATGCTTCTGATGTGTTAAAATCACAATGTCTTGCACCAACAATCATGTCATTGTTAAATTGGAGGCATGTACTGTATTTCAATAATGTTTTATTTTTTTTACTTTACGGTTAGGGGCTTTGGGGAAATACTAGGGTTCTAAACCCCCTGATATTTCCCTTTTGAAATAGAAACAGAGATTGAGGACACAGAGTCCACAATCTCTTTTCCTGCAGCCCCCGTTAGGAATGAACAGGAAGTCTCTATACCGAGTGCTCCTGTCAATTCATAAACTCTCCAAAATCATGAATGAACAGGAAGGGATGTAGAGCACTTCCTGTTAATTCATAATTGGGGACACAGTAACTAAATACTATATCCTCAGTTATTGAAGCAATACATGGAAGGATCAGCAAATTGTTCACATATTTGCTGATCCTCCCAGTTCTCCATCCTGAACTGTTCTGCTCCTCCCACAGCTCTGCTCCTCCTTGCTGACTCTTGCTGCTCTTGACAGCGTCTTTTCTCCCGGCAGGGTGCCAGATCATTGGACCATTGTCAGCTGAAATGCTTGTGGCCGAAATTTCGGTGCATCCCTAGTATTTTCAGAATTCTAATGTAGCATCCCCCTGACCTCTAGGACCATGTGGGGGACTTCAGAGACAGGGATCAGTCCTTAGCCAGTTTGTGGGATGTGGAAATACAGAGCTCCAGACTCACTACTTCCCAGCACCTTTAATTTGTACATCCCAGCACCTTTAATTTGGATTGCAGGAACACTGTATTAAAGATTCTTGGTGGTCAGCAGATCTAGCACCAAATTCCATAGGTGAGACACCAGACGTCCAAGCCCATCCTGGCTTCTCTGGATCCGCCCCCCTCCTCCACATGTCAAAATACCTTGTTGGGTGGATGTCAGTCTGGAGCTCAGCGTGTACAGTGAAATCAATTTTAGTTCAGGAGAGGATCCTGTCCAACTGTGCAAGGCGAGGCTGGAGTTCAGCTTTCACATAAAAGAGTTCCAACAATAACGTAGTTTAATATTCACATTTTTTTTTTTTATTGCGTGGTCAATATGATTTAAAGTGGAACCCCCCCCCCATAAACTGCTCAAGATATAGATTTTTATTTAGGAAAACAAAACTTCCCAAATAGGAACATATATATTATACACACTTTACGTGATTGAGGATAATAAATCCACACCAGGTCTCCTAGCACATACGCAAGATTTTTCTTGAAGTTACTGGTGATTGAAGATAACAAGCCATGCATGCACCACAGGTGATCTGGCACATGTGCCATATGCAATTGGGGGCAGCATGTTATTCACCATGAAGGTTCATGTAAGGCACATGCGCCAGATCCATGTTGCGTATGCACATCAGGTGATGCCAGATCTCATAGGGTGCATGCGCTGTACGTGATTTGCAACAGCCTGTTAGTAAATATGCAATCAATAACAAGCCACCCTACCATGTACAGCGCATGCACCATGCAAGATTTGGGGCAGTCTCAGAACTCATACATGTGCAAAATCTGGCGCGTTATCCCTGGAAGGCACTGGTGACGTGGCCTTCCCAAGAGGTACCCGTGAGGCCAGGGCTACAGTATGTCACCAGTGCCTTAGGGACCCCAGGAACTGGTATAAAGCCACAAATTTGTTTTCATAGCATACTCTTTTTTTTGGTCCAGTGATGTCATTAGCAGGCTTTTGCACTTTAATACTTTTAAATAGATATATGCACTTTATTTTGGGAGGAGTCTGATGGAAGAGACGTTGGATATTGTTATAGGATTTGGTTTAACCAAGTTGCTTTATGCACTTTATAAACTGTAGCACATGTATATTTTTTGTTTGTTTATTCCCCCATTTCCCCTTGCAATATAGTCAAGGGGAAGTGCAGGTAGAGACTGCAGAATATAAGCAGAAAGATGAATTTAAAAAGTTGTACTTTTGCAATTCCTCTGTAGCACAGAGCCAGTGGAGTCCAACGGGTCTATGGTTTAGTCTCCCATTACAAATCATAAAGTCGCCAAATTAAGCCAACAGGATGTGGTGGAGAAATGCCGGTACATTTTATGGCTTATTTAAAAGAAACAAAGACAAACTGCATTTCCTTTCACTAGTTTATTTTATTTTTTTATCTATTTGGTACATCAGTTGCAGACAGATAAAGACAACAACACTATTTCACAATATACACAGCAGTAAGTTATCCTTTAGTGTTAAGGGTTTCTGTAGTTGAACACCATCCAATGCACATAAAAGGATGGATCTACTTCCCAGAGTTATAGTTAGCGCACAACCACGCAATCTATGGATGTACCACAAAGTGCAAGACCTTTCACAGAACAGTGCCTGGATGAGTGGATGTGTTACTGGATCGATTGTTCTAAGAAAGACACTACCAAGGGTTCAATAGTGCCCGAATTGTGCAGGGGAATTATTTCCAGTATACTAGATCAGTGAAAAGTCATCTGTTACATAAACATCTATCCTTCTCCTGTCCAGCAGAGGTTACTCTTACCCGCTTGTAAATTATTAAAATAGGATACTATTTCTGATGGCTTTACCTTAATTTCTCTCGCTCTCTTTAGACCTGTAAAAGGGAGACCTCAAAAAATAAAAGATCTAGTAGGAAAATAGTTAAAGACAACCAAATACATTACACTGCAAGACAAGAGCTGGACCCCCTAAAGATCCACCACAGCACAAGCCTAGATAGGCTTATACTGTCAGTGTAACATCACGGGGAGAGGCTGGGAGGCAAATGGTTGTGGTTATTCCAAGCTTTGGCTGGCGGGGATGTCCACGTGAATGCTGCTATAAGAACAAGGGAAGCAGAGTGGAGGCGTTCTGCAGGTCAGTGCTCATATGACCACCAAGGTTAGTAGGCATGATTGGCAACGTACAGGGACTGGCCAGCCGCCCCAGATCCATCACTGCTGTGCTCATATTTGCCACAGGCTGCTAGACCATTTGCCTAGAAAATAGAAATTATATAGTATTATATACACACACAATTATATTTGGTATTTATGCAAGCATGATCCCAGTTAAAGCATATAAATAATGTCTATATAATGTCATTTGTGCCATTTTGGTCTGTTAAATATGTCATTTAAATTGTTTTGGTGAACAAAACAGGCGAAAACAGCCTAGGGCGACAATGCTGCTCCTACATAGCAGTACAGTAAGTGAGCATGATGGGACACACACACACCTTAGTGCAGGGCTCAAAATTTCCACACGCCTGCTCGCATTTGGCGAGTGAAAATGCAGTGCAGGCGAGTGGAAATTCAGTCAGGCTTGAGTCAGTACCTGACTCGCGGGAGCAGCTGCTCCTGATGGGCTCTCTGTTCTGTCAGCCGCAGCTCTTCACTGAGCTCTGGATCGAAAATGTGTTAATATTTATTTTTGTAACTTTATTTTGCATAAAACATCTAACAGTGTAATTTATAAGATTATTTAAGAGGGTGTGTTTAGGGGGCGGAGTTAAGGCTGGAGCAGGGTAGGGGTTAGGAGGGCAACTGGTGGCGAGTAACTCTAAGGCCTGGCTAGTAACTCAGGACTTGAAATTTTGACCCCTGCCTTAGTGGGTAGTTTATGTAGGAAAGGAGCGCAGAGAAGTATGACAGCAGACAGTATGTGCAGGAGAGAAGTAAGGAGAGAGCAACAATGGGCAGTATGTGCAGGAGAGTAGGAAGGAGGGAATAACAGCAGATTGCATCTGCTGGAGGGAATGACAACTGGCAGTAGTGCAGGAGAGGAGTGCAGAGTTTAACAGTGGGCAGTATGTGCAGGGAAAAGGAGTAAGGCGAGAATACCAGTGGGCAGTATGTGCAGGAGAATAGTAAGGAGGAAATGACAAATTATGGTCATAGCCATATACGTGGAAGCCAGGGGAGGAGAAAAGCAGCAGCATGGGAACCAGACTCTTTACAGGGTTTTACAAGGGAGGAATAGAAGTTATCAGCATTTGGAAAACAGGTTAGTTATTCTGGGACAGTGGAAGTACAGGGGGATCAAGTCAACAGCACCGCAGACTTTAAAAAGGTAGTCGGGAGGACACTGCAATAGGAGTACTGTATCAGTGGAATTGGGAACAATGGATGTTTACATGGGATGGGACAGTTTAAATTAGCAGAGACTGAAGTCCAGAAAAGTACAGGCAGTGCTGGGGACATTGGACAATGGTGCAGGGCTTTGTTGGGGATCACTTTAAAAAGAAAATAGGGCTGTGGATCGGAGATTACAATTGGACCAGAGCCAGTTGAGGGGAGACTGATATTTGGTGTGGTGCACTGAATCTAAAAGATTGAACATGTGCTGAAGGGTTAATTTGTATGCACAAGGCACAGAGGGGTTATTACATATGTGCTGGAGACTGGCTGCTGAGAAATGAATGCACATATGCAGAGGAACTGGTGCTGAGAGGTTGAAGTACTAACATATGGTACCAAGTGCTGAGATGTTAACCGACAGGAGCTAAATACTGGGTGCCGAGTTTAATATACATATGCCTGGAAACAGAGGACTGAGGAGAGAATACGCATGGGCTGAGGACTGGGTGTTGAGGGGGTTATTACATATGCAGAGGAATGGGCTCTGAGGGGTTAGCACACCTGAGCTAGGGCTTAATGCTAGAAACAAGTCACTGAGGGGGTCAATGCGCACACTCTTGAAGCAGATTACATATACCACAGACAGATCACTGAGGGGACTGGTTCCATATCAACTGATCACTGAAAAGGTTAATGCATATACAGTACTTTGCCATGCTGGGGGGGGGGAAAGAGGGAGAGGGTTTATTTTGTATTTGAAAAGTAGAACTTACATAATATACAACATAGGAGAAATTATATATATATATATATTTTGTGTGTAAATCCGTCTATGTGAAAGGTCAGTATATACCCCTTTTCTTGCAAGATCTGTTCCCCCAGCACCACTCAAGTGCCTTCAAATACATTGATTAACCTCAACCACCTCTTCTGAGCCCCTTTGTGATATTGCTTTACTTGTTACTGGGGCCAAAAACTTCCCTGAATTCATGGCTATGCCTTCAATTGCCATTACACCATCCGAGACTCCCTTAGTGGACAAAAGGGGCACACATTGGATAGAGGGATAGCAGTTGGTGGAGCATAAAGTCAGAACAGAATGTCAGGCCCCAATAACAAGTGTTTGTTAGAAGGATGGACTGATAGCTTTTTAAATGTGGATAAGTTTGCTTTTTTTTTTTGTATACTGAAGATTTTTTAAAACCTTATCCAACTTTTACAAATACCGTATATTGGATCTCGTGTGAGCCCAAACTTTTGACATTTACGTGCAATGTCATCGAAGAAACTTTAGGCCTACAGAAGACATTACCTCTGCACGCGTCAAGAACGCCTCTGTAGCCGCATTCTCATTCGCATTCTTGCCACGCCAAGCATTCAGTGCTGAGGCCTGGAGAGCACGTCCATAGGAGAAAGTGAGAGCCCAAGGCCTTGATAGATAACAGTTGTTAATTGCATTCAGATTAATAGTGGCTTCTTCCTCACTTTGTCCACCAGACAGGAAAGTGACACCTTTAGAGTAAAAGTCGCATGAACAGCATTAGATTTTGTAGTAATCAGTACATTTTCTTGTCAAGTTTCTAGGTTATATTTAGAATTGGTCTCCCACCTCATCTACTACATTCAAATTGAGTTTTACATTTGTCCCGACATCTCAAATCAAGTTTGCTTGGTCTTGTGCTTTGAGTTTATGTAGGCTGTGTACAGGCAGGCTCTTTTGTCAATTACAAGTTAAAAAAGGGTCACGGGAGGACATATACTAGCATCCTCACGTGACCCAAAGCTCAGTATATCGCAAGCTACAGCCCGCAGTATACGGGAGGCTGCCGCAGCCGGGAAGGATCCCGGCATTACAGTCGAGATCCACCCAGCTGCACGACAGCAGGCTCTGCCTATCTAGAGGCAGAGCCAGCTGTACCCGCCCCTTCCCTCATCCGTTCCTCCAGTCCGTGGGAAGAGAAAGGGAACCTCTCAAGTCAGCCAAATCCTTGTTCATTTTGGATTCAAAAACGCCCTCCCAGACAATGCAGCTCACAGTGGGAGGGTTTCAGCACCACAGTCAAGTCAGTTCTGCCAAGCCAGAAAGCAGAGGGCAGGACTAGGTTAGGCCAGCTGCTGATTGACAGGCTTGTGCATCAACACTGCCAATGCTAACGCACCCCATGAAACATCTTCACATTCCACTGTATGTCAAGCAGCCAGAGGGACAATGCGGCTATGAATTCACCAACATGGTCCCCCCACCACAGGAAACTGCATCAGGTGTGACTTTGCAGAAAGACTAAGAAAATGGCATAGGCAGATGCACTTACAATTAAGTGCTGCAGCATTTTGTTAATGGGAGGCCATAGTTCTACTTTAAATTGACAAAGCCCCAGTGGCACCAAAAAAATAAATAAAAGGCTTTGATTTTACCTGGGACAGCAGGGGGCACAGTGCGGCGAAGTGCGGTCACAGTTGCCATGGCAATCTCCTCAGAAGTGTATTTTTTGGGGCAGGCATGACCAGCAGTTACCATGTTTGGTTTCAATAGTGTGCCCTCCAGATACACATGATGGTCGCTTAGGGCCTTGTAGACAGCAGCTAGAACCTAAAAGGGAGCACATGTACAGCTTAGATTCAATTGTGAAATTATACACTTATTTTGAACTAATTTAAAGTATGTGTAAAGTCTTAGCAGTGGTCACTTCTTCCCCAGGCTCCAAGCGCTGGGGGTGTGATGACTATAAACAAAGCTGGGTGCCTTCTGTTGACATCACAGAGGCTCTTTGGCTCCATGGAGACCTGTGGCATTTAAGCCAAGCAGGGCTGGCGGGGGCATATCAGTAACAATCTGACTTTGGGAATAGACACGCCTGTGTTGGCGCAGCATCCTGTAGGTCTCAAGGAGGAAGCAGGGACACAAAACACTCCACACTAGCTCTGCTTCTGTGCTTCGTCAAAAACCAGACAGGAAATGCTTCTTTATCAGAAGGACTGGCAGGATCATCATCATCATCATCATGTATTTAGTGTGCATAGGAGTTTTTACCTCAATAAAAAAGAAAACCATTATGTAATGTGAGGGACAAAAGGACTGTAGCCCTGAAGGTTAACGTACTCTAATTTTACACACGACACTGTCAATTATGCAAAAGGTATACATATGAAAAAGGTCAGGCTTTTGCACCTATACACACTGCAGACTGAATCCTCATGTTGCAAAGATCGCCTTGGTCATTACTTTACACACAGTATTTGATCAAAGCATACAGACAATTGAGGACAGAAGTCTATCCATTGTAATAAATGTCAGATTTAGTTCCCTGGCAATGTTTAATCCAGCTGGCAGGTCAGAGTGTACATACCTTCTCAGTGACATACTGGCAGCGTTTCAGGTCATGATCTCCATCAGGAAGAATCTCTGGCTCCACAATGGGGACAATACCATTCTGTAAGCGGATAAGAAATAGATCTACAGTTAGGACAGGTTAAACTGGTACCTTCTGTCATTAACAATACCATCCTGTATTCTGTGATGCTGTACACAATAGACCATTCACCTGCTGACAAATGCTTGCATAGCGAGCAAGGACATTGGCATTTTCCATGATGGACAGGGAAGAGGGGGTGTGCTCACTAATTTTCAGTACACTTCTCCACTTTGCAAAGTCAGCACCATCCTTCTTGTATTGAGCACAACGTTCTGACAATCCATCCAAACCTAGAAAAACAAAAACATGGAAGACCGGGTTTACTTAACGGATCCGTCTGCTGCACCTACAAGGGGGGGGCACTGCATGCTAGGCCTCTGATCACCCACCACAAAAAAACAGAATTCAGCTCCACTTCATCAACAGCAAGGTTCACACCAAAGTCTGATCCTAAATGCCAAACATCCCGGTGAAAGCTAATGGGAAGTTAACTACCAACCCCTTTGACTTATATATAGCAACATTTAAAAGCCAAACTAAAGGGCAGATGGAACATACACAAATGAATATGCATGTCATAATACATCAGTGTGGATCTGTATGCATTATTCATTGGTAAATTAAAAAATATGTTTCCACTGAAAACAGGGCAAGTACCTGAATTTGAATTTGACTTGGCATTAGCCAACTATCTACTGTATGAGAGAAAATGGAGGCGAGAGAAGCAGCACAATCAGGTGTGCAAAGAGTATGTGTAAGAAGAGTGCAGAGTGACAAAGATGAACTCATTGGTGTCCCCCTTCTCTTTACAATGTCCGATAACAGTGTGAAGGTGATGAGACCTGTAAGTGAAACGGCAGCAGAGAAAGATCAGGCCCCCTTCCCTGCCAGCCAGGACTGTGTAGCAATGCCGCTCAAGTCTCTGGAACGGATGGGCAGAAACCTCAAACCTTTGACAGGTAAAACAGCTCTTATAGGTGTATTTAGCCGTTTGCCTGGAGTTCAGCTTTAAGGGCTTGTTCACACGACGTCCGGAATCTGTTCTGACCAGATCAGTGCGCTCCTGCACTAAAAATGCATCCCTATGTGTTTTATGGGCTACAGTTCTCACGTGCGCAGTCCATTCAGAAAATATACTGCATGTCACATTTTGTCCGGTCACGCACGACCGTGTCAAAAACGCAACGAAAATGCGCCACACCGCAGCTAAGCAAAAAATAAAAAGTATTCTTGCTACACTTTTCATGATGTCATCATCGTTGGACTTCCTGGTTGTGGTGGAGCAGTAGAGGGAAAACCAGTAGGCATGAACAACAACAACATGGTCCTGGACATAGAAAGATTTGTCAGATTGATGGAGCGTGCACCAATGCTATACGAACCTCGTCATCTACAATTCAAAAATGTGCATAAAAAAAAAAATCTAAACTGCAGAGAAAATAGCATCAGAGCTGTATGCTGAATTCACATAGTGTCCAGAAGAATCAAGGTGGTGAGTGATTACACATATCTATGTAGACTAACTGTATGCTGGTTATGTAAACAACTGTATTCCAGCGTCCGGACCGCAGTAAAAACACATCAAAAAAGCACTGCATGCAGAACACCGCACCTGCAGATCCGGACCGGAAAATCGTGTGAACAAGCCCTCATTCACACAGCGTAAAGTCGGGCTGTACGTATCCGTGCACGACCGTATCGGGCCATTCCCAGGAAGGACAGGTGCTCCGTGTGATTGTACGCAGCAGCCTGTTCTTCCCTATGGGAGGACGCGGATCGTACGCCGCCATAAGCACACCCGAACTGCACATCCGTGTGGGTCCAAGTGTCCGTGCTCAGATGCAGACAGGATGGAGGCTTAGTAGGGAGCAGCTGGATGTAAAACAGAATTGGTACAATCCCTACATATTCAGACTGTCTGCAAGTATCATTTTTACACAGGAGTGGCTACATTATGACAATGCAATGTAATACAAAGCAATTCCTGCAACTGACCTTTTGGCAGACATTAATGGTAAGGGGGGGGGGGATGCGAGATGCATTCTTCCTCCGCCCCCTTCCTCAGGCTATGCAGGTTCTGCACATCTTTTCAGACTTCCGCTGCTAGACGATTTGACATCCCATTGTTTTCTACATGCCTTTTTACTACCGACTTTTAAGTACAATACAGTTGTGCGTTTTTATCATTAAAATTAGTTTTACACTATGGAGGCGCTCCTATTTGATTTTTGTCTCTCAGATTGAAGGTCCTTTGACCTGTGGGAGCTGCCTCTTTAGTGTGTTCGTTACCATTTCAACTGGCCGATATTGCACGTGGAGGCGCCGGTATTGTTTCCCGTCACTTAACCTATACGTTCCCTTAAAAATGTTATCCCCTGAATGGCATAACTTCTGGACTCCAATTACATACCTTGAGTTGTGGTTTCACCATCAGTACCAGCGAGGGGAACAACCCCTTTATCCACCTGCCAGAAACAACACATAAGAAACCATTACAGGCTGTACCAAGGCTCTATTTCCATTCAATAAAATAGGCCATGATAATATACAAAAAGTACAATAACCCACATTGACCTTTTGTATTTGAGTGTGCTCAAGCCAGATCAGTAGGAGAACTTCTAACTGGATGTGAAGTTACTCACTTTGAACAAGCCTGTGATGTACATTATTCCCAGCATGGGTGGATATAAAGCAGATCTCCACGTTATCTTGGCCTCTCCTGCTAAAAGTTCTAATAATAGGAACTAAATGAATGGAAGAGCCAAGATCACCCGTACTTTCCCTGACCTTGAAATTCCAGCATCCCCAGAACAAGAGCTGCACTGCTCATTCTTAGCAATGGAATGTCAGCACATTAGTAAATGAACTGATAGTCATTTTGTGACACAAAACGAACAAAGTTTATTTTACAGGATTATTAAATCACTCACATCAGTCCCTAGATTGGATTACAGTCTATCACAATGTGGCCAGTTTGAGATTAAAGCAAATAAATTACCAGTACATTTGTGGATCTGTAAAAAAATAAATCAAGGCAACTGGACTTTTGTGAAGACGTTTCGCTGTTCATCCGATTAGCTTTCTCAATTCAGAATTGAGAAAGCTGGTCGGATGACCAGTGAAAAGTCTTCAAGAAAAATACAGAGGTAGAGGAATAAGCTGTAATACTTGCCTTATTCCTTGCTCCCCTGGCCACCTCTTCTCTCTGATGCTTTGTGGGCAGGCCCTCACCATCCCCACATACAGTAATACAGGTTCTGCATTGAATGTTATGGCGATAAAGTGCATGTACCATCTGGAGCTCCGAATAGAAAAGGCTTCGGTCTTAGTCTTAACAGGGATTTACCCGGTTTCATTAAAACAGAATTTAAGAATGTATAGTAACTATGTCACTATGCTCAAGTGAGGACATCCACACAGGTAAGCTCCCACACTGGAGCTTACCCAGGGCAAAATCCTGCAACAAAGGGGTGGGCGTGGATCAGCGCATTTACCTTGCTGGGGTGGGGGATATTAATAGACTGTTATATTGCCCTGAACTGCCATATAACTATATTTAAAAGTGCAAAGAGTTTTACCCCATGTGTGGCGCTCGTCAGAGGCGGGGTGAGTTGCGGTACTTGGTGGGTACCCCATATGTGACTGGAGTTTGGGGAGATTTTCTGTGTGGAAAGTTGAGGGGAGGGGTTTTTTTTTGTTTACCCCTTTGTAGACCAATAGAAGCGTCTTATATTGCTCTGTGCGTGTGCAGCTTCCGTGGTGTTCAGACCGTGGTGTCCAACAGGTGTGCGAATAGGAAACAAAAACTCCTCCCTTGCCAGCACGAACCCAGGACCCACTGAGTGTTCCGAACACTCCATCTCTTCACCAATGCTGCTCTAGGAGGAGGAATCAATATGAGCTGAACTGCCTAAGACAATGACTATAGTGGATCTGCTGTGAACTGTAGCTGCAGGCACTGTGGAGCAATTCATCCTCAGATCAAGAAAAGCTTGTTTAAAGCTCATTTACTACTTGAATGTCTATAAGCATGGCTACAGGTCACTGTAAGAACAAACTTAGGGAATGTGTCTGAAGAATGGGTAAAAGTCATTGACTATACTGCAGCTGGTTCATAGCATTCCATTTTTTCCATGTGGGAAGAAAAAAAAAAAAAAGCGGGGGGGCTTTTCCTGATTTGTGTACTGAACACAATGCGGAGAGATGTACACTTCCAAACGCCTTCTTACCTTAATTCCTACAAGAATGCCTTTATCCTTAATCATTTTGACAAAGTTGGTGCCACAGTCCCCCTGCTGGTACATGGTCTCATGGAAGAAGATGACACCGCCAATACAATTTTGCATACGATCATCGCCTTTGAAGAGAAGCTGGCGGTACAGGCGCCTATTCTCCTCGGTGTTCTCCACACCAATGCCGCTAAAACGCTTGGCCATACTTCCTAAGAGAAGACATTTCGATAAAAGTCACCACTTAGAATGGTCTTCGATAGCAGAGGCAAACACAATGTTAATATCAGTTTTGACAGGTTGTGGTACATAAAATGCCAACTAAAAGAAAATCGCTCTGATAAGGATCACTTTTTATGCCAAATAGGAACTTTAAAAAAAATAAATATATGCATTCTGGGTAAAGGTCACCACTAAATCCTGCATAGTGTTAGGTTAGGTGCATGTTAGGGCCAGTGTCCTCCAGGGGGACACACTTTGATCTTTTGGACTTGAATGCTGAAGGAACTCGTCCTGGCACTGTTTGTATTGCAAACAAAAACCATTTGGCACTGGGCACTGACCCTAATACTTCATGCAAGTACAACATTACTTGCATAGGTGGTTACAACTATATTACCCCATCGTAGAGTGAAAGGTCCTAAAACAATGCAGTATGTGATGCGTTTATTGGCAATCCAATTTTTACTATATACAGTTACTATGGCATTTCCCGGTTTACCTAGCAATCTCCTTCTCACATCTACATAATTTAAGTTACACAAAACTACATACAAAAAGGACATAATAAAAGTACCAAGGATCATGTTTTTTTGAGAGGAAATATTAAAGATGAACTACATTCTCAATAAATGATGTACTGCAGCAGTAATCTGCAGGAGGTCATTTAATACATATTTCACAGAAATAGCCCCACTTTTAACTTAGTCCGTCTCCCCATCACTCACCCACAGACTCATCAGCAGCCAGGATACCCTTTCCTTCGGCTACAATCTGCTGAGCAATGTCAGACAACTCCTTCTTCTGCTCCGTACTCAATGCTGGATATTGGTGGGCCATTTTGGAATTTTTCTGGAGAAAAGAATCAAAGCAAAATACTTTTGTTGTTTTTTTTCTTCTGTTATATAAAAAGGTGGGGGGGACGATGACAAAATAGTACTTTATGAAATATATATTTATTTTTTTAAATGACAAAATGATACAGTTATTCGGCCAACTAAATGTTGTCAAGTGCCTACCTTCTTTCCCTCCCCCCCCGCCCTCCATTTATACCTCTGTCTCACCTCTTACCCCTCACATTAGTCTTTTGTCCTGTAGGTCTTATGTTACCTAGCCCACGCTAAACTTGCTTTTAATGCGCATCATACCAATGGTTGCCTGTATTATAACTTCAGGTGCTCTTCGCTTCCCCCTATTAGACTGTTCTAATGGTTCGGAAAGCAGTGTAACCCTCTATAGATTATAGCGATACAAAATTGTATTTCTTCCATTACGATGCTGTACTCTTATCATTATTTGGCTTGGAGCTCCTATTCTCTGGGTAGGCTGTTGTCCCCTTTACGCATCATTATATGACATGGTATGTACATCAACAACCTTGGGCTAGAACTGTGATATACCCCCTTGTGGATGTTTTGTTGTGTATGGTTTTAGAATTTTTTTTTTTTTAAACTAATTTTGGACATTAAACGTTAGGGAAAGTAATATTAATAACAATAATATCATCTGAAGCTAAGGGGTTACCAAACTGTCATCTCATTTGGGTTTCTGCAAACACCTTGAGAGACTACTTTCCTTTAATCAAAGTTAATATCCTTTGGCTGTCCAAGGATAGAAGCCTTAGAGATGGGTAAAGAGATTAACTTCCAACAAAGCTCTTTGTGATAATGCCAGACAGGATCCTCCAAGTCTCCTAGAAACACCAGCCAGTAAAACAAATGGGCTGCTTGGATAGAAACCAATCCTATGCCACTTATGTGGTCAGTTTGACACAATTAGCATAAATATAAACTGTAAATTCTATAGGTATTAGACTTCACTCTTCAACAGATGCTTGTTACATACTCTGATATAATGAATCCCTGTGGCATTCTGGGTAGGGGCACCATCTGAGTATTGTGGCAGCCTCTGCTGACGGATACCATGCTACCATGGCAACCAAAACAAGAAGGCTTTGTAGCGGAAATAAGCAATCTGCAAAAAACAAACTCTGAGGGAATCCCTAAGAACAGGCCAGTTTGGGAAATAAGGAAGGGGAAGGGTCTGACCGTGGCAGCCAGGGAGATTTCTGCTTGATTTTTTTCCACCTAGAAGCCAGCTAAAATACAACTGGGTTAGAAAGAGCAATGTACTTCCCTTTGTTCCCTATTAGAAACAAGTCAGCCTTCTGTTCCTTCAGCAAAGACACTCTGATCGGTCCTTAGGCCAGGTTCACACCATTTTCCGGACCAGATCTAGAACATGGTGCATTGCATTTTGCTGCATTTTTTACTGCAATATTGCAGAGCGGTTTAAGCTTAAAATTGGCTTTTAGATGCGGTCCAGTTCATTTGCATGTGTTTCAATGAGTTTTCATGCATTCCAGACAAAATGGGACCTGCAGTATTTTTCTGGTCCGGAACAGACTGCGCTGGTGTGAACAGAGGCCAGCAACAGCACAGGGATACATTAGGATGCATTTTGTGTCTGGAAACAATCTGGATGTGGTGTGAATGGGCCCTTAGGCTGGTGTTGATAAAGGACAATTCAAGGTCATTACATGGGGGGGGGGTTGATTAGGCCTGTCTCAGGCTGCACAGCCAACCAACACCATACTGTGTCCTTCATCTAAAAAGTCTACCATACTGTTAAGAGTCCACCCAAAACAGAATGTGCTGTTTTTGACAAATGGTGGTGGTGGTGGGACCACCCGTTTTATATATCTGTAGTTGGCTCCTTGATGAGATCCCCGCCGTCGAGTTCCTGGGGCTCCACTCCTACTATGGACATTATGAGGGGTTTTCATATATACGATTTTGTACGTTTGCCCACTTACAAAGAAATGAAAGGTCTATAATTTTTTATCATAGGTGTAATTTTAAATGATAGACAGAATATCAACCAAAAATCCAGAAAAAAAAAAACACTTGATACAAATGTTATAAATTGAGTTGTAGTTCAGTGAGTAAAATAAGTATTTGATCCCCCAAGCAAAACATGACTTAGTACTTGGTAGAGAAACCGTTGTTGGCAAGCACAGAGGTATGACGTTTCTTGTAGTTGGTTACCAGGTTTGCACACATCTCAGGAGGGATTTTGGTCCACTCTGCTTTACAGATCTTCTCTAAATCCTTAAGGATTCTTGGCTGTCGCTTGGCAACTCGGAGTTTCAGCTCCCTCCATACATTTTCTATAGGATTAAAGGTCTGAAAACTGGCAAGGCTGCTCCATGACCTTCATGTGCTTGTTCTTGAGCCACTGCTTTGTTGCCTTGGCAGTAGGTTTTGGGTCATTGTCATGCTGAAAGACCCATCCATGACTCATCTTCAGTGCTCTGGCTGAGGGAAGGAGGTTCTCATCCAAGATTTTACAATACATGGCCTGTACCTTTGGCAGAGAAACAGCCCCAAAGCATAATGTTTCCACCTCTGTGCTTGACTGTAGTGATGATGTTCTTAGGGTCATAGTCAGCATTTTTCTTCCTCCAAACATGGCGAGTCAAGTTAATGCCAAAGAGCTCAATTTTGGTCTCATCTGACCACAGCACTTTCTCCCAAGCTTTCTCTGAATCATTTAGATGTTCATTGGCAAACTTCAGACGGGCCTGTACATGCGCCTTCTTGAGGGGGACCTTGCGGGCGCTGCAAGATCTCAATCCATGGCGGTGTATTGTGTTACCAATGGTTTGTTTGATGACTGTGGTCCCAACTGCCTTGAGATCATTCACAAGCTCCTCCCATGTAGTTCTGGGCTGATCCCTCACTTTTCTCATGATCATTCTTACCCTATGAGGCGAAATGTTGCATGGAGCTCCAGACCGAGGGCGATTGATGGGTATTTTGTATTCCTTCTATTTGTGAATAATCGCTCCAACAGTTGTTTCCTTCTCACCAAGCTTCTTGTTGATAGCCTTGTAGCCCATTCCAGCCTTGTGCAGGTCTACAATCTTGTCCCTAATGTCCTTTGACAGCTCCTTGGTCTTGCCCATGGTGGGCAGGTTTGAATGGAAGAAAGAGATTCTGTGGACAGGTGTCTTTTATATACCCAATGAGTTGTCGTTAGGAGCACCTTCTTAAATTGACAGGACTAATCTGTGTACCACATAGCCAGTCTGTGGGAGCCAGAATTATTGTTGGTTGGTAGGGGATCAAATACTTATTTTACTAACTGAACTGCAACTCCATTTATAACATTTGTATCACGTGTGTTTTTGGTTGATAGTCTGTCTCTATCATTTAAAATACACCTATGATAAAAATTATAGACCTTTAATTTCTTTGTAAGCGGGCAAACTTACAAAATCTGCAGGGGATCAAATCATTATTTATTTTCCTCACTGTATCTGTAAGTGGCTCCTTAATGAGATCCCTGCACTTGAGCTCCTCTCCTACTGTGGACATTATGAGGGGTCCACACTCTCCCTGTTGAATTATTTCCATAATATAAAAGTAAATTAAATGAAATAGGAGATTCCAAAATACACAAAGGCGAGTAGGATACCCAGAATTCACAGGATGTCAGAATTATGGCTTGGAGATCTTGCTAGTATTATTTATTTAAAGCCATACAAGAAGCCAGGGGTTGTCTCATCCCATCAGGATCTACTTATAACCCAATAGCAGTTTTGGGTGGACTGACTCTGTAAATAATTAGGCCCATTTAATGCAAACATCCACATTTGTGTTCTACACAGGTCATGATGGACAATACCTATGATGTATCCTCTCCTGGTACCATGGGTAGTCTATGAGACACTAGAAATGCATTTTAAGATCAATGAAAAGGTCTGATTCATGTCATCCTTTACCACTCCAATTATTAAGGTCTGGGGGAGAGGGGGGCGATCACACTGATTATGTGAACGCTAAAACAGTGGCAGATGCAAAGTGGTTTTATCAGATATACTCTGACAATATTCAAGATCAATATAACAACCAGAAGACTATAATAAAAAACAGTGAGCAGAGCCTGTAGGATGTAGCTGGGCGCCCGTTTATTATGTGGTTACGTATGTCGTATTATTTATCAGGGTCTACGTTTGACCCATTTATGTCCGTTACATGTTCCTTTGTGAAATAAACTAATTTGAAAACTGCAAAATAAAGATTATACAAAAAAAAAAAAAAAAACACATCTAATTATTTAGTGCCAAAGTAATGAAATAATAGAATCTGCAGCAACATTAAAAAGGGAAGATTTCAAAGAGTTAATGAAATGCAATTAACACCAGATGGGAAATCGATGTCTCTCCTTGCTGAGGCTGATGTGATAAATAGAACTGCAGGCATAATGGAAGGAGGGAGGAAGAAAAAACATGGTCAGCAAGAATGTAACATAAACCTGTCGAATGGCCTACTTCTGATTCTTTAATACCAGTACACCATCACCGTTTGGTAAAGTGACGTCTATGAAATAAGGAGCATTGCAGCCATGCCTGCGGAATTTTGGCTTTCATGCAGCAGAAACAATAAAATAATAATTGCTTTCCCGTTACAAAACCCAGCTTTGCACTGCGTGTGTCATTACAGATGAGCTTCCAATGGAGCAGATTGCTCTTCTTTCCATGTACTAGAGGCATCACACAGTGATCCTCATCTCTACATGTACACTCCCTCACTGCAGTATTCATACAGAGGATGTGCAGCAGCCATCTTTGCAGCTTTCTCATCCATCTAACAGATGAGCTGCAGAAGACATCGCATAACTTTATGTAGCTGTAAATGCACATAGACCACTGATCAAGGTAATAAGTGCTGATCAGCAACAGAGGTATGATAAAATATCGATAAGATGGTAGAAGCACATCCTCCAGCTCTCACACACCTGATGAGCGGGGCTCGCACTCACCTGTACGATCAGCTTCACCAGACTCTCCGATATGCTCTGTGCGAACTGATTCTGCTGCAGAGCTACGTGACTAGGGAGTTCTAATACCCGGTCCTGGCCCCTCCCCTCCCTGCTGATTCAGTCGTCTCCCAGGAGTTCGTGACGTCACTGCTGTCACCGGTGGCCACGCCCTTTACCTTGCTGCGTTGTTTCTTGGTCCTCATGATGAAAGCCAAGCCTTCTAAATATAATGAGCTGCATCAATAATTCAGCTGTCAGAGTCCTCACCGGCCAGTTAATTGATTTTTTTTTTTGTCAATAACATTATGTTGAACTTTTTTTTTTTTTCCTTTCTGGATGCAGCAACCTCACAGCAAGGAGTATAAAGATAAAGATTGGTAGCAGTAGAAAACTGACATTGTAGTTTTTATTGGTATTTTTGACTTGTTTAGAATGATAATTGTGCAAATTTTTTTGGGTATAATTTGCCTTTATTTCAGCCCTTGAAGGTATCAGTACTTTGATAGGGCCATGCATGATCAGCTGCCGGGTGTCACCGTGCGCACGTCATTGTATGTATGCACGTGACTTTATTACACATGTGCGCAATGATGTTACGTGCACTTCACTGCCGGTGGCCATCTTTGTGATTATACGTTGTTTATCTAGCAGGATAAGGCAGGGGCATCCCGATGCGTGGTGTCACCTGGAGCAGCCACCATGTGACACCCCGCTGTTACATCATCGCACATGCATGTGATGATGTCATGCACTATTACCTGCCGGCAGCCATCTTGATGATGGACGCCAGCAGAGAGAGGACGGAATGTTCACCCGGTGGGATAAGGTAAGTTGCTGAGTCCCCTCCTCTCCCCTACAACTGTCAGGCTTTCGGTCCATGACCGAGTGCCAGACTTTTCACAGGTATCCCCTCCTCTCTCGTGCAGCTGTCCGGCTTTAAGTCCATAACAGAGTGGCCAACTTTTCAAAGGGGGTGACACCAAAATTACTGTCAGTCATATAGGTGTCACCCCCTCTGATGCGGTCACCAGGTGCAGGCCGCACCCCCCTTGAGACAAAAAAGGGAAATACAAAGCAAAACAGGAATAATGAGCTTCAAGACATCTCAAGGTAAGTAGTATGTGGAATTTCCAGAGTGAAACACAAATTCAACATATTACAATTAAGAAAGTTGAAGGTCAAGGAGATCCCAAACAAAGCAAACCAACACCAGATATAGAGACCCATGTGGGGAAATCGTGTCGCTGACTTCAGTAGTGAGCAATCACCTCTAGATAAATCCACCGAAGAAGAGATAGTAGAACCAAAAAGGAAGGAAAAAGGGAAGGGGGGTAAAGTGACCGGAAGAGAAGACAGGAAGGCAAAGGAAATGTAGCTAAGAAGTAGAAACAGGAAAGAAGGCAGGAAGAGTGAGGATAGGAGAGGGAAAAATAATTGAGAAAAGAGATAGAAAGACGGAGAGAAAAAAGGGAAAGCTCCCACCCCTCGCCATAGGCCTACAAGCATTACGTAATGGTCATCCATTCATTTTATCCAGCAGATATGTTTTCTGGTCTTTCTGGCAATGGACAAGCAGGGATTAATCCAACAGATCACCTTAGGACATACACATTAAATCTATAGGTATGGATAGATTTTTGATGTGTTATATTCCTGCTTCACCTGTGATATTAAAATAGCGTCTGGTGCCAGGATCACACAATGATAAACATTCAGAAGCAAAATAAAAACACATAGCATTCATACACAGGAGTAGCCTGTCCCAAGGAACTTTCACACTGACTGAGCGAACATTTAATGACATCACATTGGTATATTTGCTAACATCATTGCGTCAGTTGGTCTGTATTGTGCATTGGACCACTGGGCCAGAGGTTTCCAAACTTTGCTCAGTGTATCACTCAGACTGTCAACCTTTGGAGTGTCCTCCCGGGTTCCACTACCAGCACCCTGTTAGGAAGTGGGTTTCTTCAACATAAACAGTTTTTTCCACCATGATCCCACTAGTACAGGGGTAGGCAAACTCTGACCTTCCAGCTGTGGTGAAACAACAAATCCCATCATGCCTGTGGCTGTCAGAGCCTTGCAATGCCTAATGGAATTTGCAGTTGCACTACAGCTGGAGGGCCAGAGTTTGCCTACCCCTGTACTAGTCTCTCCCTATCCACACCCCAACTCACACATTGACTTGACCCATGTTGCTTTAAACAACCCTTTCAAAATGAACTAGATGAAAGCCGGCAAATGCAAAACTGGAGCGGGCTGCTTTTTTTGCAACACAAAACATGACATTGTACATTGTGCTGCACACTGGTGCATTGGGGTGCCATTCACATCAACATGCATTACCACATGCAGTGTGGTGTAAAGAGGCCCTTAAGAGGATATATATTTTACCATGTGGCAGATCTACACAGGATTGAGCCTTGGAGTGCTTCACCCACATTAAGTGGGTAATGAAGTACCACATTTTACACTTTGGGCAACACTGTACTGGGGTATTGTAACCTTAAAGGGGTAATTCTTCTACAAACAGCACTTTATTTAGACAATTGATCACTGTGTGTACTATTCATTCCATTCAATTAAAAACAAAAATTCTATATTTGAGATTTTGTATACTGTATTTCACATTGCATCACTGACATAAAAGGCCCAGGCCATTAATAGCTCAGTGAAAGGCCTCAGTGGAGTCATTTGCAGAACCTTGAAAATCCTTTCAGGCAGCCATCAAATGGATGCGGTGTGTATCCTCATCCTCCTCCTCCACTGACAAAGACAAGTGAGGTCACCTTCAGACCTGAATAGCTGGCCTAACTCTTCATCTACCAGAATACTGCTGGTAATGATTTAGTGAACATCTCCAGTATACCATATAATCTACAGCAATATCTTGAACCTGGATTAAAATGTTCATGTGTTATGGGAAAACCTATAGCTGTTTTGCCGTAACATCTGGCACTAGAGCATAGTAGATAGACAGGTGAAACTCGATTAACTTATCGTGCAAAAGTAATTGCAGTAAGTGCTGCAAAAGGGGCCCAAACCAAGTACTGAGTACATATGCATGCTTGTACTTTTCAGAGGTCCGATATTGTTCTATGTACAATCCTTGTTTTATTGATTGCATGTAATAATCTACTTTTCTGAGATTGTGGATTTGGGGTTTTCATGAGCTGTAAGCCATAATCATCACAATTATGACAAATCACGGCTTGAACTATCTTGCTTTGCATGTAATGAGTCTATCTCATATATTAGTTTCACCTTTTAAGTTGCATTAGTGAAATAAATGAACTTTGCACGATATTCTAATTATTCGAGTTTCACCTGTAGATATGGTATGTAGTTTGTCTGTATGTTTTACTTATTTCTAAATAGTTTCATCATTTAAGGCCTAATTGTTTTTCTAGGTTAATGTAATGGCATGTCATTTACTTTAATAAGAGATGAAGTAGTCCTTATACCCAATCGGAAGGGTATTAGGATTTATTGTGGGTATTCGGTCCTATTGAGCATAATTATGAAGCAGCAAATGATTAATTAGCGCCATCAGATCCATTAAAAAGATAAAATCAATTATATGTCTGACAACATCTTGCCCAACATCTGGCTTTCCCATTCTACAATGGACAATACAAGTCTCATTAACATTTCTTGTATTTATAAAATAGGCCAATGTTGCATCAGTAACTTATCATTAATTCCTACAAGCATGTGCTTACTCTATCCAGCTCTGCCAACATTCACCATACTGCAAATATGAATTGTTACTGTAGAAAACACCATTTGTGTATGCATGCAACCCCTGCTCGTGGAGCCGGTAACTGCTGGCAGTGGCTCAGTGGTTAGCACTTCTGCTTTCCATCGCTGAGGGTCCCTAATTCAAATCCAAGGTAGGACATTATCTGTAAGTTCTTCCTGTGCTTGTGTGGGTTTCCTCCTACTTAATGATGCATTGGAAACATGTAGGCAGGTGTCTTTAATGCCCACTAAGGCTTGAAAGTCTCCCTGGTAAAGGGCGGCAATGATAGACCTGGGAAACTCCATACAGAATTTCTGGGAATGAAGACATTCGGAGCTTTAAGAACCAAGATTGAGCCAACGCCCCCTTTGGGTTTGGGAACTGAAGTAAAATCCTTGAAACTGCTCTGCCACGGGAACTGGGGCAACGACACTTTGGTCGAAAAGACCCAAGAGGCTTGATTGAAAAACTAATTTGTGCAGTGATACAGGAAGGTTGTAGGTGAGAATCCAAGGAGGGGGCTGGGATTGAAACCCCAACTTGGAGCCCACCTCGCATACCCAGGCATTTGAGATACAAGATGTCCATAAGAGTCAACATTCCCCCCATTTTGGTAAGTGGGGACACACCTTCTTTCTGAGGAAAGTCTGAGGATGTTGCAGACTTCGAGCGACTAGGAGCCAAGCTTGGGAGGTCTGGCTGTGGAGAAAAAACAGAAAATTCATGTCGGAAATCTTACCATAATTTTCCTTTCCGTATTTTTCCCTATGACATCACACTAACCGGTTTACCCCCATCTCCCATTAAATTGGGACCATATACCAGAAAATGGAACAGTCCTCCCACAGACAGCATTCCATAACTAGATACTCCTCAACTTCAAGGCTGGGTGCTGCGTGACGCCATGGAGATAAGTCAGGAAAGGAAATTACAGTAAGTATTCGGACATGAATTTTCCAGTTTCCTGGCATCACATTTGCCAAACAAGGGTAGGACACTTTAATAATATAAGTAACTTTAGTCATTTAATTTGAGGTAGTTGAAATACTGCGTGTGGAGTGAGCAGTCATCTCTACTGGCACTGGCAAAGATCTAGCTCTATCCAATCTTGGTGGAAGATCACATAGGGCACCTTACAACCAATGGCATGAAGCTCAGATGCTAGAAGCTGAAGCTATTGCAACCAGAAAGATGCTCTTTAGTGAATATAGCCAAAGACGACATGATTGCAGTTTCAGAAGTTGCCCCCATGAAATAGAGTACTATAGGTAAATCCCATTTGCAAAACGGAGTTCTTCTTCTGGAACACTGCCCTCAGGAATTGAGCCACCAAGGGGTTGTAAAATGGCAAGTATCTGCACTGGTATCTGAACATCCCTAGTGGAGACCCACTGCAAGGGTTCATTTTTAATGTCTGGAGTTCTTTTTCAACTAAATCATTAAAAACCCTTAACATGGTCGCTTTCCTAAATTTCTTTTTATCCAATACCACAAAAAAGCTCCCAGAATTGTGTTCACCTGCATAACACCAACGCTAAATAAACAATTTGCAATGATTTTATTCACCGGCATATACCTATTCTAGTAGTGCAGCCTCCTAACTGCTGCAGATTTACAGGGAGAGGTGTGTGTCTGGGAGCATCACACGTACACTTCCAAATAGCGATGGGGAGAGATTTGTTTCATGTCGTCTAGAGTCAGCTCTCCTAATGCCTATGGGGAGGCTCTGTAACAATGGTTTTTTCCTCAGCTTGGCAGCAATATACAATAAGTATACACAAAATATGTTTTATTTTAAGTCATAAAAAAGCAAGCTAAAGCAACATAGGTCATATATTTATTATTTAGAACACAACTATACAAACATTTCCCTATATATATACACAAATGTACATGTTTTTGTTTTAATATGTTTAACACAATAAAAGGTGCAGCTTCAGATCATTTTTCTTGTAGCATCAGAAATCGGAGGATATTCTAGCTCAGGAACTCCCGCAACTGACTCAGTGTATCACTTTGGCTTACAACATCTGGAACGGAAAGCAGAGTCTGCAGAAGGACAAGAACATAGCTGTAAGTAACATGCTTTAAGAAGACATTTCTATTTGCATATGACAAAGACAGTAACCAGCTTGCACTATTTCTTTCATTTTGGTGGCGGTGGGGGATCAGTGATTGTGAAGATTTACCGTATTTTTCGCTCCATGTGACGCACTTTTTCCCCCCAAAAGGCGGGCAAAAATGTATCTGCGTCTTATGGAGCGAATATTCCCCCTAGGTCTCGACAATCTTCTGCGCCAGCAGCCCTGCCGCCTCAGCTGTCATACCACACGCGTCCAGCGGCTCCCGCAGGGTGATGTGTGTGTGTGTGAGAGAGAGCTGAGGCGGGGAGGGTGACAGTGTACTCACTCGAGCCAGCGAAGTTTACCTCTTCCATAATGCCGCTGCCCGTGCTGCCGCTGTCTAACTTCTGTGTCTGACCGGCATCTCACCTTCCTGTGTCATGCCACATGACAGGGAAAGGGAGGAGTCTCAATATGCCCAAGTTAGACACAGGCAACACGGGCAGCAGCATTGTGGAGGCGGTAAATAAAGTTGTTTCACTTGATCTTTTTCACTTTTTCTTGTTTTTTTCCTCTAAACCTAGGTGCCTCTTATGGTCAGGTGCCTCTTATGGAGCGAAAAATACTGTATACTGCCACTATATAGCAAGTTTATCCACATGACATTTCATCTGTTATACAAATGGATACCTATTGCACATTTATATATACACTTTACACACAACACTAACGCTCACTAATTGCGTTTGGGGTTTTTATTTGTGCCATTTCTGACTGCATTTAGGATGAAATATTGGGGATCATGACTTTGTTGTTTCTTGAATATAATGTAATATGGTTGTCGAATTCCTGCTCTGTCTGTGTTGAGTGGTGACATTTGTGGAGGTGTATGGTGGTTATCCACATGCCTGAGAGTTGTCTCTCTAACCCGTGACTGGGAATAATCAGGCCTGTCCCCTTATTACATCCTTTGGGGATGGTCGGCACCTAGACATCGCCTCCCCTTCGGTGGATCGGGGAGGGGCAATGTTTTTGCTGGTTTCCTTGGGCTCTTTATTGTCGACGTGAAATTGGGACGGCGCTGATAGGTTTACGGCGCAGTGCCATTGAAAGGAGGAGTCCGGGGGGGAGGGCCCAGTGCTCGGGCAGGAAACCTCCAATTCAGAGGCACTTGGGTACAATGAAGTCTATTTAATTGGCCCATTAAGTGTTAGAGAGAAAACTTGTTTGTTGGGTTTGAGACCTTATAGAAGCATGAATGTACATGGTAGAATCTTAGATTGTACTGCAATGTTTATATGTACCCGAGGACAGGCACCCTGCCTCGCCACCCTTACATTTTCTCCATCCTCTCGGTTTCTTGTTGATGAGGGAGGCTCCCTGAATGTGGATCTACTCACCAATAAAACCTCAAAAATGGTATTTATGTATTTACCTTGTATTGTGACTGATTATGTAAACCTTAGGTGTCTAGTCAGTGGAGTTTATTGAATATGTAGTCATTGGTGTATTTATCATCATGTCCATGTGAATATCATAGGCTGCCTCCAAACTCCCTGATGACGCTTTGGCAAAACGCGTAAAGGCTGGACCCACTACAGAAATGCGTATGATTTAATGATGAATATGATTTTTTCTGAAATTGTTAAAGTATATTCCCATAAGGAAACTGATGTCAAAACAGTGTATTGAGTTCATACATTATGTATCTGTATGGGTTCCATGTCGTGGTGCACCTACTATTGCCATGAAGGAGAACCGTTATTGGTTTTTAAGAGGAGTGGATATGTTGTTTTCACTTGTATGTCCGATATGTAATTTTTAAATAAAAGTAGCTGTTATTCTAATAAAGTATACTACATGGGACCCATGTGTTATTATATGTTTAGTTATGTCCCTCTGCATTCTTTAGATGACACCTTAAAAGCCCCATTTAGTTTTGCTTGGTGTATATTTACAATTAGGGGTGTGGTGTCCTTGTTTCTGGCGAGATTCTGAATATTTTGTATAAATGCCTCAGTTTGTTGCAAGTAGTACTAAGATCATGATCATAAGCACAGAGACATGTGAATGCCAAAAAAATGATTTTTTGGCTAGCACAAAAATCCTATATCCTTTCATATCCATTCAGGGACACAGGAAGACATTACTGTCGGGATGTCCAAAAGAAGCCCAATGAGAGGTGGGCAAACTGCAAATAACCACTAACAGGCTCAACATAAACCAAAACCAATTGCAGCTCAAGCTCCTCCTGAGGGATCAACGCACAAAGCCAACAGTGGATGAGGCTAAACCCACTGACTGGTGAGGGGAACCAGCCTAAACAAGGGGGAGAAGATGGAGAACCAAGCCTGATGCTCAAAAACAAAGAATAATGGTCACAAATCCAGAGACGAGGGGAGAGCAACAAATAGACTAAAGCATGAAGCTGGTCAAGTTGACCCAACCATAAGGCTGAAATGACAAATTCTGCACAGGGAAAAAACACACAATGAGCTGATGCGTTTGCTTATGAAAACCAGGTACTGGCCAGCGGATCTTATAACAATGTCCTGGAAGAAGGAAACCAAGCGCACCTAAGTAGAAAGGCCATAAGCCTCAACTCACCCGATACCATAGGACTCAAGAACAAGAACTCAATACTCAAAGACTAAGACCACACAACCACCTTGCCAAGATGAGACCCCAGGATTATCAGGGTCAGAAGAAACTTCAAAATGTTCAACAGTAGCTCCTGAGTAAACCAAGGATTTAATCCAACACAGTCAACATGGCCAAAGAGATGAGGTCCATTGGAAGCACTCAACAAGAGTAGGCAGGGGATGGATGTTAGATTTCCTACTGAGCCAACCTTTCTTTGGACTTCTCATGCTGAGGTAGGTAAATGCACTGGCTTCCAGTGATATCCTTAATGTCAAGGGTGTGTCCAAACCAGATAGAGAAAAGCGAGTCTGACGCTCCCCAGATACTTTTGCCTTCCAGCACCTTAACCAGAGTGCTCTGCACATCTGAATGGGCAACAGACCTACACAAGACACAATCTTAGATGCTTCCAGCAAGCCTTCACAACTGAAGCATAGGGTTCCAGACATCTGCTCCACAAGGTCAATCAGGAAGGGGACCACCACCACAGCAGAGAGATTTCTTGAGGGATTTAACCCATTCCACCAGTTTAATAGACTAAGGTCATGGCAAGAATTGAACAAAAGCCAAGGCTCCCCAGCAAGAACCGGGTTTTAGTGGTTACTCGGTGGAATCCTTAAAAGAAAGATAACCCTCTACTGGCCTAGTGGTTTCCCGGTTATAGTGAGTCACAGAGATATCCACAGTGGGTAAAAGACAACAAATCCAGGACCATTTGGGGTGCTTCCAATCTACATAGAGGAATACATAAAAGATCAGGTTCAATGGAAGGGTCTTTGCAGCTGTTGGAGCTCATGAAGATCCAAGGTTGGAGACAGTAGGCAGATCCTCCAGATGTAGCGTAGTTCAGTATGGTCAACATCAATGAGGACCGAAGTAGACTGTTGTAAATTTGAAGTAATGGCAGAAGACTGGGATTACCGTATATACTCGAGTATAAGCCGTCCCGAATATAAGCCGTCCCGAATATAAGCCGAGGTACCTAATTTTACCACAAAAAACTGGGAAAAAGTATTGACTCGAATATAAGCCGAGGGTGGGAAATGAGGCAGCTAATGGTAGATAGATACCAATAAAATTACATGAATATTTATTTAAAAGAAAAACAATAACCTAGCTCTGTAAGTGGAAAAGGGGGTACAGGGCTACATATAATGTACTACGGATCATTTAACCCATTCATATTAGCAGAGGATAATTGTAAATCTATTGTTCAGTGCATTCTATATGTAGTATATAGTACATGTACATATAGAGTGCCTGCAACAATACATTTACAATGATCCTCTGCTAACATGAATGGGTTAAATGATCCATAGTACAGGGCTACATACAGATCATTTAATACATTCATGTTAGTATAATTGTAAATGTATTGTCTGCACTGTATTAGCAGTATATACTCTATATAGAGTATATACTGCTAATACAGTGCAGACAATACATAATTGCTTAATAAATCTC
>NW_017306449.1:628033-632151 GCF_000935625.1 Nanorana parkeri | reverse complement strand
TAAGCCGTCCCGAATATAAGCCGAGGTACCTAATTTTACCACAAAAAACTGGGAAGAAGTATTGACTCGAATATAAGCCGAGGGTGGGAAATGAGGCAGCTAATGGTAGATAGATACCAATAAAATTACATGAATATTTATTTAAAAGAAAAACAATAACCTAGCTCTGTAAGTGGAAAAGGGGGTACAGGGCTACATATAATGTACTACGGATCATTTAATACATTCATATTAGCAGAGGATAATTGTAAATCTATTGTTCAGTGCACTCTATATGTAGTATATAGTACATGTACATATAGAGTGCCTGCAACAATACATTTACAATGATCCTCTGCTAACATGAATGGGTTAAATGATCCATAGTACAGGGCTACATACAGATCATTTAATACATTCATGTTAGTATAATTGTAAATGTATTGTCTGCACTGTATTAGCAGTATATACTCTATATAGAGTATATACTGCTAATACAGTGCAGACAATACATAAATGCTTAATAAATCCCCCCCCCAAATCTGCCCTCACTCACTGTGTCCGTGTGCCGGAGGGAGCAGGGACGAGTCAGCGGCGCGCTGGTCCAGTGGGAGGAGCTCCAGGTGGGGTCCTAATTTAGCTGACTTAGAGGTGCCTGCCCGATAATTACAACCCCACCTGGAGCTCCTCTCGCCTGACCAGCGCGCCGCTGACTCGAGTATAAGCCAAGGGGGGCACTTTTCAGCAAAAAAAATGGGCTGAAAAACTCGGCTTATACTCGAGTATATACGGTACTCCAAAATCAATCTAATCAGAAAGACATTGAGGGAACCCCAAATCAGAGATGGTAACTGGCAGTCTTGCCTCTTCTAAAGCCATGGAAAAAAAACAGTATTCAGTGTGACGTACGCCCGGCCCAGACCCGCTGTATGCTGTACGTCAATCCCACGTGACCATACACAAAAGTCTGAACCGAGCGTGAGCGTCATATTCAGCTATGCAGGGGAGGTGTGGGAGCACAGTTAGAACTTCTGTAGTCATCACCAGCAAGTAATTGGTTGAATTTGACCACAACTCTGGTGTGGCTGCAGTAGAAAACCTAGGACGATAAAAAAAGGGAATGCGGCCCTATCCAGCAGAGCTAGTGAGAACTCTGATGTGGCAGGCCATATAAACCATACGGTATTCTAGGAGGAGCAGCAGTAGAGCGATGCTTCAAGGCTGAGTGTTTGGAAGGAGCTCAAAGCACGTGCAAACACTTCAACCAATGGATGACGTCTGCTCTCAGTCCCTTGGTTTTAACACCTTTCGCGTTCAAGCGACAGAAAGGCTACAGAAACGACATATCCTGCTAGGACTCCAAGCAAAAGACTGGAGTCTGCTGGTAATAGGAGGGGTTATTCAGGCTGGCCTACAAATTTGTTTGCCAGTGTCCAATCCTACAGGTAGCAGTATAACCCAACAGTAATCACTTTCGGTTTCCCTTAATAGACAACAAAGAAACAATTTTTACCTAAGCTTAGCTTCCAATATTACCTTTCTTATTTTTTCAATAAAACCATCCAGCTTCTTAACTTCAGCCTCTGAGTGAGCAAGATTTGCTGTCAAAATATCCTTCTATAAAATTACATGAAAAAAAAGACACATGTAAAAATGCGTAATGAGACAGAAGAGAAAATCTGACCTCAAATTACAAACTTCAGTAAAATGCAGGTTAGACAGTTTATTAGGTTATTTTCATTTGTGGTGCAATAAAACCCATTATTTTGCACATTAACTTCCAATGCATTAAAAGGAGAACTATGAGGTGAGTGATTTCCACTCATCCTCATAGTTAGAGCCGACCTGCGACAAAGAAGCCGTCACCGGTCGGTTCCATTGATTGGGAAGTGAGCAGAAACATGCACCGATCCGCTCACTTCCTGATCGTCTCCCTGCAGTGAGTGGTGACTGGAAGTCACCGCTCCCCGCAGGGATTCCCCCCTACCCTCTCTGATCTTCCAGTGCTGAGTGGATGAACGGATAAGGGAGGGGGCAGGCACAGCTGGCTCTGCCTCTAGATGGGCAGAGCCAGCTGTCACTCACGCAGCTGGGTGGATCCAGACAGTATTGTCGGGATCCGTTCCGGCTGCAGCGCTCAGTATTGCCCGCGACATACTGAGTTTGGGTCACTGGAGGTTAGTATATGTCCTCCCATGACCCTGAACAGAACTATGGGGAAAAAAACACTTACCCCGTCAGCAGTGCCATCCGTCCGTTCTTTTACAACGGGCGGACGGCAAGTGGTTAAGGCAGCCATATTATTATTATGTATGAGCAATTAAAAAAAAAGGTAAGCAGCCATTTTTATTTTCAAGGTTAAATTATGTGAATGGAAATATGTAAACATATAAAGTAGGTGCTAACTCAATTTGGTTTAAAAAGTGGAAACACTTTAGCCACTTGTTCTTCGGCCATTGTATATAAAATGGACGAACGGCTCGCTTTTGGATGTGGGTTGTCGTAAATAAAAATAAAAAAAATTTCCTGTTCACATGCACCCCTAGTAGGACACTGTAAACATTTTAAACAGCTGACCATGGCCGTTACATACAAGTATTTGGGAGGCTATAAAGCAGCTCGATTGCTTGTATGGTATGTGGGAGTGTGCACCCCCTCTGATGCCAGCTATTCCGGGCTCCGCTGTACTCCATTCGGACCCTGGACTGGCACCTCGAGTCTGTGTACATTGATCGGAGGGTGATCAGTACACTTCCAGCGGCTTGACTCTCTTCCAATCGCTGAAAGAGGAATTCATACGAATTACATCACTTCTGGTTTCAGTGTGTCATTACTCCAGCTGTGGTAGCAGGAGAAGAAGCTGAAGTAGATTTCTGCTGTCTCCATAAAAAAGGACCTGTCGCTGTATCTGTGCTATTACATAGGGGACTTGTTAGCCGAGTTACATATTAAAAAAGGTTTTAAAAAAAAATCAGGTCACATAAAAAATCTTAACGTCCTTGCCCCCATGTACACGCACATACAAACTCAGCAGGAGCACCTATGTGAAAACAAAGATTATGCACATATCACCGCAAACGTTGGAGTGCAAACAATAATTCTAGGGCAATTGATCACCGTAAACACTAAACTGATGAGCGGTAAAAGATTTTAAAAGTGTTGCCTACATGCAATTTAAGATATGGTAGTTTATGATTTCATGTGTGCACACAATGTTAAGGCTTCACATGTTTGTTGTCTGACATGACCCCCATCTTTTGTATTGTACAAAAAAATTGTTTCACAACAGAGAAGTTTTTTATGTTTTTTGTTTAAAACTTTTTTCTGTACTTTTTTCTTTATATATATAGTAAAAAATAAAAACAGTAGTGATTAAATACCACCAAAAGAAAACTATTCCCTCTATCCCCAGAAAAGATATAAAATTAATTTCAGTACGGCATTGCATGACTGAATAAATGTCAAAGTACCTCAGTACTGAATACTGAAAATGGCCTGACCAGGAAGGGGGTTAACACCGCAGTCTTCAAGTGGTTAAGGTGTTTTCTATGTGCTAATACAATTAGATATGCATTTTAAATTTGTAGTTATAATTTACCTATCGCATATTGGGCAAACTGTTGGAGGTCTGTATTCATAAACAGGTTAAGAAATTCTCTTCTACATATACATTTGTTCTGACCGAGTGAGGCTAAACAGGTCTTCAGATTATCAGTCTTGTGCATGAATAGCACCTGCAACAGGTTAGGGAAATCTAAGCAGCCATTATGTTATGGACACTGTGGCTTTTTCTTTTAGATCACTCATTCAAACTAGTGAAATTTTAAAATGCGAGTGTGACCACAAGAACGATGGTATCCGGTCTTCAATAGCTCATGCTATACGTGACGGACAGTTTGCTTCAGGCCTTTACAAAGGTATATTTGGAGAAAGAGTACTTACATGTCTGATTAGTCTCTGTACAGCTTCAGTCTTTGAATATTCTGCGTCAGAAAGCTTTAAACTCAGTGCAGTTATCTGGAGGAAAATAAAACATGAAGCCACCATTACAGTGAACATCTATACCAGACAAACCAAGAACAAATATTGAACCAAATAAAAATGTTCAGAGATTTAATGCCTATAACCATGCCTTAGGG
>NW_017306449.1:616991-627969 GCF_000935625.1 Nanorana parkeri | reverse complement strand
CCTGTCAATATTGGATTACCAAAAACAAGTATTTTTATTACAATTCTGACATATAGAAAGGGTTTACATTTGTAACTGTCTTGAGATATTTAAGGGCAAGAGAAGCCACACAGCTACATACACAGTGAACTTCTATGCATAATATTTTAGATCAGATTAGGGAGTCTTTCAATTAAAAGTGTTCTGTTCGATAATTGCAAAAAACACCAGTTGACCATGTCGGAAATCTTGTTAGCCAATAACTTCCTGGGCTCTTTGCCTGTCCAAAGGAGGGCTTATGGAGATGAAGAGGGGGAGGAGACAAGGAGAAGCCCATGTTCTTTGTAATCCATAAGAAATGTAGGCAGGGCTGACACCACATGCTTAGAAATTCAGAACTACACTGTTTTGTCAAGTCAGAGGAAAGCAGGAGCACATTTAAGTGGCTGGCCCAACAGGTACTTTTATTGTACTTGCTACAGGTAAGTCGCCAGGATCGCTTCTGTTGTAAAGCCGACAGTCGGCTCTACAAGTTTAAACAGACTCCCGGCGGCAAAAGTCGCCGGGAGTCTGTTTAAACAGCCCCGATGCTGGCGACGTACACTGTACGTCGTCAGTCACGAAGGGGTTAAAAGGATTATACATGTGGAAATGTGCATGTATTACAGACATGTACTAAAAGATTTTTTGCATTGGCATATACTTTAAGTAATGCTACCCACCCAGCCCTGGAAAGGTTTATAGCTCTATAGTATGCCTTTAAAGAACTTTGGGTTTTTGCACTGCAACCCACCGTTTGTACAAGGCGTAATGGCTGCAAATGGCGTGCACTGGTTTGATTCACACCTAGCACATGACCACGCTGACCAATAAGTCTCGTGACCGTGCTGACCAATCATAGCTTTCCATTTGCGGGCATTGTGCCTAATACTGACTGTGGAGCTGCAGTACGGTGTACAGGCTGCACACCGGCCAGCCAGGAAAGGAAGCTACTGCTTTCAACAGAAAGGTATGAAAAGTAGGGGCTGGGAGAGGTGGTGGAGAAGTGTGGGTAAGTTAATTTTCTTACATTTTGTGAGAAAGTGGACTTACCCTTTAAAGGAGAACTATAGGGTTAAGGCTTTTCCCCATAGTTCTCCTTAGGGTAACGGGAGGACACAAACTAGCGTCCCGTCACCCTAGGTTCAGTATACCGCGAGCTGTAGCTCGCGGTATACTGAGACGCCGCAGCTGAAGCGGATCCCGACAATTATCTAGAGGCAGAGCCAGCTGTACCCGCCCCCTCCCCCGTCCGTTCCGCGAGTCAGCGCTGGCGGATCGGAGCGGGGAGGGGGAAATCCAGCCCCTCCCCTGTCACGGCAGAGAGCAGTGACAGGATCGAGAGGTGAGCGAACGCCGGTATGTGTTCGCTCACCTCCCGATCTACTGAGCCGACCTGTGACAGTCTCATTGTCACAGGTCGGCTAGAACTATGAGGTGAGTGAAAAGCACTCACCTCATAGATCTCCTTTAAGGTTGTTTGCAAGAGTGAATTGATGCATAAAGTGGATGTAGACCCCAACAACGACTGTCGAGGTACTGAGAACACCTCCTCCAGGCTGGCATCTGTTGTGAGCACTGTCCAAGTCAGGGAAAGGAAATATTTCACTGCATCCAGCACTGGACTGGAAATCCACTACACTAGGGAAAGTCTGGTCCAGGCAGATAGACTAATTTTCTGTATTGCACCATGTATCTGTTATTCTGTTTGTCTCACACAAGTAGTCTGGAGTTGGACTCAGCATACGGCACTGCCTTGAAGGATGCCACCATCAGCTCCAGATTCCTCATGCAGAATCTCAATGAGAGCTAGCCTTTGGATTGGAAGGTCTTCACCTGAAACTGAAGCATAGGGCCTTCTCTAATGGAAATAAAACCCAAGCTTTGGCCGCGATTAGAGGAGGCCCAGGTACCCCATAAGGCAGATCCAGTGCAGACGTCTAAAGGTTGAGGACACACCCAAAGCTCTCCAGCATCTAAATTGTACTCTGGAAGTTGTTAGACAGCGCTAGAGCAGACTAAGCCTTTAATAGAAGGTTGTTGCCGATACCCCACAATGTGGATACCTAGATAACGCAAAAGCACAAGGGCAGGGGTTAGCACTTTTGTAAAAAGATACCCAACCTGGCCGATCCCATGCAGAACTCCCCAATTTGGAGACGTTTGTTGAGTAACTTCAGTTCCAGGATGGCACAAACCCCACCGTTGGGCTCGGGAATCGTGCATAAATTAGAGTAAAAGCTGTGAAACCTCACCTGTGGAATGGGAACCCCCAAGGAAAGCAGTTGCCACGGCACAACCTGTAGGGCCTCAAACAGCCTTTTGAAAAACTTTTCTGACAAAACTAGCTTCAAAAAGCCGTAGAATCATCTTTATAAAACTTTGCAAAAGTGTGAACAGAAGACCACGTTGCAGCTTTACAAATTTAAGCAACTGAAGCCTGATTAAGAAAGGCCCAAGAGGCACCAACTGTTTTAGTAGGGCAGATACCGAACCCTTAATGGTACTAAAAGCTAAACACTGGTCAACCGCTGATTAAAGAACACGAAAAAGCCAGCGGGGAAACCCCAAGGACTCACAACAATGGAAATTAAACTTCCACATACGGTAGTAAATGTTAAGAGCAGAAGAACTACAAGCTTTAAGCAAAGTCAGAATTCAAAACTCCTGTATTTTTAACACCTGGGTTTCAACAGCCAGGCTGTTAAAGCCGAGTAGAGGGATGGGCGATTGCACCTTGTGAACAAAAATCTGTCCGATCTTGAAGCCATGGGTCTTCTGCCAATATATGAACCAGATCGGCATACCCCACCCTGAAAGGCCAATCTGGAGCGACGAGAAAGACCGGAACTCTTTTGTGTTCTATCCTGTGAAGTGGATAAGGTAACCGCATCGGTGGAGGAAAGACACACCACAGTCTTCTGATCCCACGGAGCTACCATGGCATCCACCGCATCCTCTTTTAGATCCCTTGTTCTGGATACAAATCTGTCCACTTTTTTTGTTGTGATGAGAAGCTAGAAGATCTGCATCCAGGATCCTCCAGCGCTAGCAAAGATGTTAAAACACCTCTGGATGGAGAAACCACCTCGCCCAGATCCAGAAGTCTGTCCCTTCTAATACTCCTGGAAGGTGGACTGTGGAAAATCACTGGCATATGAAGTTCTGTCCAGGAAAGGATATAGCACACTTCCCTGGCTGCTGAAAAACTCCTTGAGCCCCCGATTGATGCAGGTCACTGCCATGGTATTTTCCGATTGTATCTGAACTGGAAAACCTGAGAGAAGAGGGGGTCCAATGAGACATATGGCAAATTGCCCGCAACTCCAGGATGTGGATAGGTAGCTTGATTTCTTCCAGAGATCAGCAACCCTGTGATCCAGAACCCCTCTCCAACCCAAGACGACTGGCTTCCATTGTGACAACCTTTCAATGACGAGGAAGAAAGTATTTCCCTTGAGTGAAGGTGGGGAAATGTATCCACCAGGACAGAAACATCCTGATTCAGGAGCATGATCATCTTGTCCAGAGAAAGACTGGACTTGTCTCATGATGTGCGAATATTCTATAGAAGAATCCTGAAGTGAAACTGATCAAAAGGAACTGCTTCGAAGGTGAAAAACATTACTCCCAGAACTTGCATGCATGATCGCATGAATGATAGTAAGTGAAAACAAAGCAGGTGAACTTGACTCTCCACCTTGGTTGAATTGTCCTGGGGAAGAAAAATCTTGGCCAGGAATGCATCGAAAAGAATATGAAGTATTCATCATCTATTAATATAGCACAATCATGATGATTAATACATTAATTGTGCTATATTAATAGATGAGCAATAATGTATGCAATGGAATTTTGTACATAGATTACTAAACTGATTATGTATCTGTAAATAGATTCTTGCCTCATCTCCCCTGAAAAAGCGCATCAGCGAAATGCATTGGTAGTATATGAATTATTGCCATAATGGAAATGATGAAAATAGGATATGAAAACATCATACTTACTAAGTTGAGCATAGGGATAACCGTAATTATATAAATGTGTCAATAAGGCAGAAGTGAGATCATGATTGTATTTGTATGTTTTTAATGGACTCTATGGATTTTTTATGGAATTGCTAATACATTTTGTATATTTTTTTTAAATTGAAGTCTGATGCCTCTAAAAACCCCACTGCCACTTCGATGTGTTTTTTTGTAATATTAATTAAAACGGGGGTGAGGTCTCAGACCACCTGGAGATCATGGACTTGGGTAGTAAATAATTGTGTTTATAGTTAAATTATTGGATATACAGGTGACAGTTTTTTGGCTTGTTGCCTAATAAATGTTACTAGTTATACCTAATATTGTGGTCAGCAACTTATGGCACACATGCCTGGGTGGGCACGCAATGTCTTTTTCAGTGACACAAAATCACTGCTGGCAAAGGCTGTAAGTGACAGTTAATGTGGAAAAAAAGGCTGCCAATATTGGACACCCCTACCATTTCTATTTACAAGATGAATCTAAACTTTACATTAATGCAACACTATAAACCTAAAGCAGACTTACTTCCTTTTGCATCATCACCACCTCCTCCATCCAGTTTCTTTCTGTGTCTGAGGGATTCTGGGCCAGCATTCTTTTCAGAACCTCCACTTCACTTTCACACTGCTTTAATGAAAGCTTCAGCTTGGAGTTATCCTCAACAAGGTCCTATTTGAAAGAAAAAAAAACCATATCAAGACCAGACAAACTGAAACAAGCAAACAGTCAATATGCACAAAAAATAAAAAATATCCCTGTTGGCTATCACTATTCTGAAAATTCACTTGAGGCTACAGGAAACCCAACATGGTCCCACACAGCTGTAAATAAACTATGGATTTAAAATAAATTCCACTTGGCACCACATCTCTGTGGAAGCCTAGCAGACCCGGTCACATCTGTAACAGTGTCCGAGTGGAGCAGCGGGACATCAGCCATAAAATCACTGGCAGAAAAAGCTCCCGTGTGATACTCTCCCAATGCAGGGCAGCGGTGTGACCCGCATCTTGCTGTATTAACAACAAAACATACGTATAATCTAAAGCGTGGTAAACACTACTATAGTTCAATGGGACTTTTAGTATTTTCTGTAATGACCGCAGTTTTATTCAATTTGATTATTTAACATGTATACATAAATGTAAGTGGCTGGTATAGAATAAGACAAATCCAGCTATTCAATATGAATCCACAAAAGAAATTTACTTTTATTGGAATAGAAATGTTTTTTTTACCTCGCTCTCATTCATTTTGACTTGCTGCTGAAGTATCTTCTGTTCACGCTGATCGACCAACTCCTGAAGCACTCCGATGTACTATTGGACAAGCAGGCTTGTGTAAGTACAGAATTGTATTAACCATTTCATGACTGACAGGTCTGCCCTGCTTAAAAAAAACACGATCACCCATGCAAAGTAAAGTGCCATTGCACTCACCTCTCCGTAAAAGGTCAGCAGGTTGGTCTGGCAAGAACGATCCTTCCTAAATCTGTACTGATTATCAGTTATTATGCCATGATCCTGGACGAATTCCACTAAGTAGTCCTTAATAATTCCCTCTAACAGTTTACATACTCTGCATGTTAGACTAACTGGTCTATAGTTCCCCGGAAGGCATTTTGACCCTTTTTTGAATATAGGTACCACATTAGCCCTCCGCCAGTCGCTTGGCACTCTACCAGCCATTATGGAATCCTTAAAAATTAGGAACAATGGCCTCGTTATCTCCTTGTTCAGTTCCTTGAGTACCTTGGGGTGTAGATTATCAGGTCCTAATGCTTTATTTGCATTTAGTAGTTTAAGCCTTTGTTGTATCCCAGTTTCAGTCAACCACTCAGGCGTATTTCTTGCTTTATCATGTACATTGAACCAGTCTGTTTCCTTGGTGAATACCGACGAGAAGAATCTATTTAGCGCCTCGGCCCTCTCCCTGTCGTTTGTGAATAACGTCCCATTTATGTCCTTTATTGGGCCCATTTGTTCTTTTCTCCCCTTTTTACTGTTTATGTACTAATAACATTTGTAAGTGTAACAGTGTAAGCCAGGGGGTTGCTGGCTGTATAAGTGAATGGTGATAATGGAGCAGAAAACCATCGGCCACATAGTACAAGAAAAAAACCTTACTAAAGATTTGCACCAACCACCACACAGACAAACAGCCAGGGGGGGAAAAGGGAATAAAAGGATTTTGTACTTAAAGTAAAATCCTTTTCTCGCGGTCCATTGAGGGACACAGCTCTGAAGAATTCTGAGACAGAGTTATGCTGTTGCCTCCAGAAGAAATGGACACTATGCAAAAAAAAACTTAAAGCCTGCAACTTTAAAGGACATAACCGCTGCCACCTCATACTGCTTGCTACAGCTGGCAGGTATGAAAGGAGATGAAGGTAGTACTATGTCTTGGAAGTAGTAGACGTCTTTTGAAACTGGGAACTAAAGAAACTTGCAAAAGACAGAAGGAGCAGGCTTATCACACTGATACCTATTTTTCCACATCTGAGGTAAGCGTTTACTTTTAATAATCTAATCCAAGAGAGCTTCAAAAGAATGACCTTTCATGTGGAGTAAACGAAAAAGTCCCTTTTTGCACTGGGGATCTGCCGACCAAAAGTTAAACCAGATAGCTCTGCATATCGGAAGACAGACACAAATGAACAAGAAACACATCTATGAAATGAGAAGCAACAGTCACCTGTTCCACACAATCAATAAAATGTGTATCATCTCCAGCAGTCTATTGCAGTCACCTATTGTCAGAAACAGACCCCTTTACCACTAAAAATCAACTGTGAATAGACTTCAAATGGTCACGTTCTGAGAACAGTGGCCAGATATTCACCTTTTCCTTACTGGAAAGTTTTTCCTCAAGGACAACATTTCTTTTTCTCAGCTTGTCAATTTCTTCCTGCAGGTCACGCACATCAGATTCATGCTGGTATCTCTGAGTCTGCAGCTTTCTCTTCAATGAGCAGCTTCAGAAAACAAAAAGATGAAATTTAAGGTGCATTTCTTGATTGAAATTAGATTTCAGAATGAACAGTCAGCCTAAAGACACATCTAACACAAACAGGCATCAAATTCCATCAACACAGCTCAAGCTAGAACAGGGGGCTCCGTAATTAGCCACGATGGCCTGCAAAACATTTTAAAGGTTAATTAGCTTTTGCAATTATCATTAAGGCAGAGGCTGAGAAACCAGACCCTTTTTAATGAACCCGTTGTAAACATAGTTATTACAACAGGATTTTTGTCTTACCTGTATAATCAGTTTCTTGGATCACATTGCAGGAAACAGAAGTGAATCTTTAAACCACTGGGTTATGAAGCTACATTCAGGTAAATGGATACTGGCAAATCAAAGCTGCAGGAACAGCATAACCTCTTCCACTCTGTCTGCCTCAGTATTGTAGCAAGCAGTACACAGTGGAATCACAGAAGACAGGTGTCCTATGATGTACTCCAAGAAACGGTTTTTACAGGAAAGACAAAAATCCTAATTTTTTTAAATTCTATATCACAGCACACAAGAAGATAATCTTTAAGCCACTTGGACGTTCAAAAGCAGTCTAATAGAGGGGCAGGCAACACAGCAAAATGGCAACATAGCCAAGAATAATAACCAACCCTACGAGCAACCAGGGCAAAAGGAGAATCTTTTGCAGGGGCCACCTGCAAAACAGATCTGAACACCCACCAGGTAAAACTTGACAAACATTTTTTTTTAAAAAGGACTAGGTTGCAGCTTTACAGATTTGGGACATGGAAGGCTGATCCTGAAAGATCCAGGAAGTGCTAATGCCTCTGCCAGAATGTGCATTGGCTGGAAAGTAGGGTCTTTTTCTGTCAGCTCGTAGTCCTATACAAGCTAGTAGTCCTATTCAGGGAGTCCCTCAGAAATCACGAAGGGGGACTCGGACTTCCCATAGCTCTAACTTGGTGGCCAAACCAGCTGCTGACAAGCCTGTAGGATTCACATCACAGCTCAACTTTCAAGCTGCAAGGATTAAAGTCCACATACATGATTTCTCTCATTTAGCCCCTCCCTCCGATAAAAGGGGGTGTGTTTTGAAACCCTGAAACGCATTGGCTACTCTACTTGAATGTCCACTAGCCTTAATGGAATACAGTTGTATCTGGGCTATTTTAATTGGTGTGATGATTCAATTATTACATATGTGTTCACTGTCAAGCCAAGGATAATGTGGAGAACCTTTGGCTTGTGGAAGCTGCCTACCCATCAGCCAGATCACACATACCGTGTTTCCCCGAAAATAAGACACTGTCTTATATTTTTTGGGGCTCAAAAAAACACACTAGGTCTTATTTTCGGGGGAGTTCTTATTTCTTTTTTAAATGTACAACAATCCACACTTATTTATGTAGAAAAGTCTACATGTATTCATGTACAAAAATATGGTGATCAGAGCAATCAGGGGTGCCGTACCTTTCCAAGAGCAATTTGGTAACCAATCGCTGGCCAGGATGAGCGAAGTGCACTTTCACTATCGATTCCTCACAGGCGGAGTGCATTTAGTATCACTCCGCCTGTGACAGGAGCCGGCGCTATATAGAGGAGGCATCGGCTTATGCGGCTCTGCTACCTCCGCTGCCGCCTTGCTCCCTCTAGCGCTGGCTTCATTGGCACCACTGATTCTCTCCCCCCTCTCCCGCGGCTCTTCAAGTTCCCCCTTATGCCACCACTGGCCCTGGGAATGGTCACAATTAGGTCTTATTTTCGGGGTAGGTCTTATATTTTAGCAATTCCCAAAAATAGTACTAGGTCTTATTTTCGGGGTAGGTCTTATTTTCGGGGAAACAGGGTATTTACCCCTGCACTGCTCGCTTTTGTCTAGGCAAAAAAAAAAAGTTATACTCACCCAAAGCCAGCTTTTTCTTAGACCGGTCCTTCAAATGTCTCTCCCTGTTCTCTGCAGCGGTCTAAGGTCATGTAAATCATCACTTTCTATACACAGTGTATAGACAGGCTGGAGGGAGCACCATGACTGTTCGCAAGTTCGGAGGTTCAGGTGAGTATATCTTTGTTATTTTATGACCTAGACACAAATGAGCACTTAACCCTTACAGTGCAGGGGGCAGTCCCACTGCAAGGGTTACTTAAAAAAAATTTCCTGGAGTTCTTTTTAAGGTGGTGATAAACTAATGCTTTGTGGGAGACATAGCTAAGCTGTATGTGTTTATGTGAGTGGAAGAGATTCTAACAAGAGTCTACAGTAATTAAGATATAGCCAGAGAACTAGCTGTATCTTAAGCAGGCCAGGCAATGTTAGCCTACGAATATAAGTCAGCATCCTTTGAGTTCTTTACCTCTTTGGTTTGCATGTTATGTAAATGCTAGAGAATTATTCTTTTAAAAAGGTAACAGATACTGAAGACAAGAATGGAGAAGAAGCTGCAAAGCAAAAACAGAACAAAGTGGTGCAAGTCTTGACACCGTCTGCATCACCAGAATATAAGTTAAGGTCAATGATTTCACTTACATGTCCATCTTCAAGTTGCTAATTAAATCTTGTTTGGTGTCCATGGCACGTGATGCAGCTGTAACAATGTCTGACACAACACCGCTCAGTTCATGCATCATGTCTGCCAAATTTACCACTGGAGTGCCTGGTGGTGAAGTAAATGTTACATACTGCTTGAAAATGTATATAGATAAATGCAATAATGTATCAAGTTAGTTAAAGTGACACTAAACTCAGGAGTTAAATCTTGAAATGCATTCAAGTACATTAACTATAAAACAATACTGTGCCTTATTTGTGTATCACTCGGCTGTAGATCCTCAAATCATCTCTGAATTGGTGCCGACACTGTCCTTCCTTCTGGAGGGTGGCTACATTTGTTCCCCATTGTCCTTGTGTGTGTTGTAAAGTATCCACCGCTCCAAGCTTGCTCCCATGATGGACTACAATCTCAATCCAAATTAGTAAACTAAATATCAGATAAAGTAGCACCACTCCAAACTAACTCCTGTGATAAACTAAACATTAGATTGTAGTCAATCAATTTGTATGTAGATTATAGTCCATCACAGGTGTGAGCTTGGAGTGATGGCTACTTTACAACACACACAGGAACCATGGGGAACAGATGTAGACCCCTCCAGAAGGAAGGACAGTGTCGGCACCAATTTAGAGATAATTGGAGGATCTACAGCTGAGTGTTGTACAAATAAGGTACAGTTTTGTTAACAGTTTAATGCATTTTTAAGATTTAACTCTTGAGTTTAGTGTCACTTTAAATATTACTTGAAAATATTAAAACTACTTTCTTTCTTCTTCATTCTTTCAAGATACATTATAGAAAGTAAAGCCAAGAGGCATTGTATTTAATAAAAACATTCATAAACACACTATTTATACTGCTCCTTATTTTGTGCTACAGTATTGACTTTTTTCATTTTCTTGATTACTTATCAATGCCTATGGACCCATTAACTATTTAATGGCAACTCAAGCCAGAAAACCACATTAAACTATATATTTTATGAATTGAGTAGAGACTCACCTGCAGCTGGTGAGGCCACTGACTTTACAACAGTGAAGGCAGTTGTTTCACTCCAAATACCTTCAGCTTTGGGATCTTCAGAATCTACGCGGGGGAAAAAAAAATGGTGTCTTTTTGAAACACGTCTAGCATAAATCCTCCTACATTTTTGTTGCTAACTCATATCAGCATTACATAGCCCAGCTATGACTTCATTCAACGTATGAAGAAAAAGCAGCCAGTGTATTGCAGCAGTGGATCGATGGTAAGGTGGCACAGAAGGAGTCTGGCAAGAGGAAAAATGCTCTCTCCTTGCTCAAACTGTCAAAAAAGAAGTTCTTCCAACCCTCCAGAAGCAGGCACCCCAAAACATAAATGTGCTCTGTAAACACCCCCCCCCCCCCCCCCCCCCCCCCCCCCCCGGAC
>NW_017306449.1:590772-616660 GCF_000935625.1 Nanorana parkeri | reverse complement strand
CAAATGGGAAGGCACCTGGGGGAGGAGGAAACAGAAGTATGGGCATTGCAGGAACAACAACTGCGGATGTCTCAGTAAATAGTCTGGCAAGAGCTTCGGTGAATATATTAATTCATAAGTCTCCAATAGAAACTTGAGGACTACATGAACTGAACTAGATTATGCATTAAGTCTCGGAAACAAAAAGTAGAGGTTACTAAGCAACAACATGCGTTCTGTGTTAACAGCAATTTCCTCTCTTCTGACCAGACTTGATATCAAGCATAAATGAACATGAGGAGTTACTTCACTTCAATAGGAACAGTTTTAACCAAAAGTCTACAAAGTATAAAAATAATAAAGTACAGCAGAGTTCCACGCGCCCAACGCACTCCAAGCCTGTTTGTAGCTCCTGGTAGCTGGAGGATGTGCTCTGCATACTCTAGTTGCTAGTAGAAGAAGGTGGAGGTGGAGGTTAGGCTGGCATCCAACTGCTGTGTGGTGGTTGGTAGCTGCAGAACATCAAGGAGCAGGAGTTCAGTGATGAACTCAAGTTACAGGCTAGATTGGCACCTGTGTGATCAGGAGGGAGAGGGTTAATCATAGATCAGGATGGAGAGCTGAGCTCTATGTAAATATTTCCAGGATGGAGAGCACTTGTAGTAGTTTCCAGTCTTCAGGATGGAGAGCGGTAAAACGTTTATGGGTTACTCAGGATGGAGAGCGGGTGCCTGCTATATTGCCCGCCGTCTGCACGATTGCTCAAACACTGGGCAAATAAACTTTGTGGTTTAAGCCAGCTAGAGAGGAGGAGTAGCGTGATGCCGCGGGAGAGTAGGCGGCGCTACCGGCCAAACCCGAAACACCGGAAAGGTAAATCTCTTACACCTACTGAAGGAAGGATAATATACACTCACCAGCCACTTTATTAGGTATACCTTGCTGGTACCAGGTTGGACCACTACAATTTCCCATACAGACAAGAGGCCAGAACATCTGTCGGACATCCCCCTCCTCCGACATGAATGACAGAAGACCTCCAGATGAAGAGTCCACTTACCAAGATCTTGGCTTAAAAGGCCTAGGCCAGCTGCTTGCCAGTTGTCTACCCCCGGAACACATACCACGAAAAGGGCTGCACATGGCTTTTGTCTAGCTCCACAGCCGAACTCATGGTAACCTCCTAATGGTTGACATATGCAACGGCCGTGGCATTATCTGACTGAACCCTGACAGGGTGCCCCAACAGAACTTCAATCCAATGCAAATGGCAGTTTGATTGCCCATAATTACAGATTGATTGGCAACTTGGTCCCCTCTCTTATTCCATGGCCCTGCACCGACAACTGCCTGGTCCCCTGCCACAGCTGCACAAGCTGGCATTCGACACCACAATCTTCCAGCGTAATGGGAAGAACGACCTCCAGCTCGACAACATAGGGGAACAATGCCGCCATACCAGAGAAGACCAACCAACTCACCATTTCCATAGATGGAACAGGAACAATTACCCCCAAGTGAAGCAGACTCCACACCACTACCTGAAGATCGCAGAGACGTGCTTGAGACTGAAGATTGGAGTGACGATAGTGAAGAACCGAACTGGTTGTAGGGAAAGAAATCCCATCTCATCATAGCCTAAAATGATCACTGGTTTAAAAAACAGAAATCCACAAACAAGTGAAGATTTCCCCCCACCCTGAGCTTGACAGAGGCAATCCTTCATGCAAAATGAGGACATCTCTGTGGGTAAGGCAGCTTTAAGCACCAGGATCTGTTTCTAGGCCTAGTTAGCCAACACTATTGGGCCATAGGGGACAACAAATTACAACCTCTGAAACAGACAGCTTGGACCTGTATCCAGTGACACATTACGCACATACTGAAGACCGTGGACCAGCTGGTTCACTAGTTTCACATAAATAGACACCCTTTCACACTCCAGTTCCTGACGCAAGTGCTTAGCCCATTTAGTGTCTGATACACAAGGACTGTGGCCAAAAGAGGTTGCAGAGCCAATCCAGGGACAGTGTATTGGACCTCGCTACAGATTTCGCTTTCATGTTATTTCAGGTCCTTAAAAGGAGGATGACTCAACTGGATAAGGTGATGGTGATTCCAGTTGAAGACACGAGTTCACAACTGGAGAAGATGTCCATTATATAAGGAAGTCTTCCTCAAATGGATAGCAAAACAGAAAAAATGCTTAGGTAGGATGAAGGCCCGAGAAAGGCTTTTCCCATACCTTGTAAATGTCCTCAAAAAAAGAAAAAAAAAAACATGCTAGTCGAGCGTTTAAGACTTGTGTACCAAAGGGTACTGGGGTCTGTGATATAGTACCTGCAGAAACCCAAGATTGATATCAGTTTCCCAAGAACTGATAAGTGCAAAAAACAAATCTTTTTCTTGGGCGAAAGTAGAAAAGGGTACAAAATCCACAGCACCTAGTTTGAACACGAGAGAGCCTGTCCTACCCTCAGTCCAAAGCCCTCCAGGAACGAGTTGAGTACGTCCATGAGAACTAAAAGCCCCAGTGTGTCAGCAGCCCCCAGGGAAAAGGTCAGAAAGGAAAGTGGAAGCCTTCGTGGATTGTAAAGGGCTGCACGCATCCAGATAAATCGCCAACGCCCCACAGTCTACCACACCAACACCCGGACCCCCTGGAAGAGACTGACATGTCAACAGAACACCAGGAAGCTGTCTTACAGCTAAGGGGATAACCCTGCACTCAACGCCAACTACAATAGGGGAACTAGGTCCAAACTCTTTGACGCCAGCAAAAAACTGGGCTGCCTCTAGCAGATGGGAGGGTTAGCAGACCCCCCAGCAGAGGCCCACCCCTAGGCTGTGCTTTTTTTGTGCCTAGTGTGCTAATCCTGCAGGTGACAGTACAACCAATTGGTAAGAGATGATTGTACTATTGCTGCATTCCTCTATAGCTGCTGGTATTCGGCATTGCGCCGCTGTATAATGTACTATATTGCACACCACACTTTTTTTTTACTTCCACCGTGCCAAGCTTGCTCCTGTGATGGACTACAATCGCAATAGAAACTAGTAGTCCATCACTGGATCCTTTTTTTTTAATCCGATTAACCGAACTTAATAATCGGCCAACTAATCGATTATGAAAATAATCGTTAGCTGCAGCCCTAAAGATCTCCGCTGTGTCCTTCAATTAAGAGAAATATAAATAATTTGATTATAATGATATTTCAAACTAAGGGCACCAAAAACTCATTTTAGAATATCTTTGTAGATTAAGCAATAATTTCTGTCATTTCACATTTTCTTTTGCTTTACTCTGACAAAACAAAAGGCATGCAAATATACCTATGAAAATTGCTTTTAATATCGTCACTTTGAGAGCAATGAAGTTAAGGGTACCAACAAATTTGTCCATTACTTGAGCGATCTGCTGAGTCTCCCAGTTAATGTTGTGGAGAAAGGGTTTACACATCTGTCTACACATCTGTAAAATGTATTAACCAGACAATAATTTTATTTTTCAGCCCAATACAACTTAAAAGAAGGAAACCTCTAAATAATCAGAAGACTCAAAACACTACTTTCGTTAATTGCCATGGAGTTGGGGTGTATCTAATTAATCTACAAACACTGGAGTGGCCATCTCAAGTCTCCTGACCTCAATATCATTGAGCCACTCTGGGGAGATCTCAAACGTGCAGTTCATGCAAGACAGCCCAAGAATTTACAGGACATGGAGGCTTTTTGCCAGGAAGAATAGGCAGCTTTACCATCTGAGAAAATAAAGAGCCTCATCCACACATACCACAAAAGACTTCAAGCTGTCATTGATGTTAAAGGGGGCAACACACCATATTAGAAACTGGGGTATGTAAACTTTTGATTAGGGTCATTTGGGTAGTTTCTGTTGTCATTATGATTGGAAAAGAGTAAACACAGTTGATTGATAATAAATGGCTTCAGCCAAACACTACCCATGAGTGACAGAAAGGTTTTAGTGTTAATCATTCATATTCTCTGTAAAATGGCCAGGAAATCATAAATTCTGCCAGGGTATGTAAACGTATGAGCACAAGTGTATGCTACAGTTTAGAAGGATTTTTGATGCAATCTAAATATTGTATATGATTGCGCATCCCCCCCCAAAAAAAGTTGTAAATGATGAAGACCCTCTGGCTGACCTGTAAACACTACCCTGCTGAACAGGATAACCATTTCACAACATGCAGAAAATGTCCAAGCAAAGTCTCAAACAGGTTAAAATTTTTCTAGGAAAACATTTTACTTCTAACCTGTTGTGTTCAAGATTGTTGTCTGAATTAATTCTTCTGTAAAAGTGTTGGAAAGTGTGAAACTCCCACCTGGTGTATGCAGTCCAGAGGCATTACATTTTACCTGCAAGTTAAAATACAACAATATCCATTCTTAATATAGGATTACTCTATGAATAAAAGGCAACTGATAACATGAACTGGCCCATAAAGGTTTTGAAGAACTTGAAAAATCTGCTCCTTGCATCCTAGTGCAACTGTATTCAAACCATTTCAGGTTATGTGTAATCTCCAAAAAGCATTTAGGAAAATAATTCCAACTACAAACAGTTTTAAATGGAAATTCCAATAGGTTATAAATTGCCCAGTAGATGGCACCTAAAGGTGAATGAATATACTTTGTTCTGAAAGGACTGTTACAGAGTTTATGGTACATTAAAGTGACACTAAACTCAGGAGTTAAATCTAACATTCAAGTACCTTAACTATTAACAAAAATGTATCTTATTTGTGTTTCATTCAACTTTAGATCCTCAAATCATCTCTGAATTGGTGCTGACACTGTCCTTCCTTCTGGAGGGTGGCTATTTTTGTTCCCCATGGTCCCTGTGTGTGTTGTAAAGTAGCCACTGCTCCAAGCTCACTCCTGTGATGGACTAACTGATCTGTAAAATGTTACAGTGCCATCCTCAATAAGGCACTTTTACATCAACATGTCCAGTGTATTATTATACAATAAACATCAGACCATACCATACGGTCTACTGTTTTTATTTCCACACTTCATTCCACTACTTAAGGTTGGAGCTCACTGGAAGTGATAGTCACAGGGGTACTAACCAAAAGGGATTAGCTATAGGAGAGGAACTGGGGTCAAGACAATTGCCAATTCTTTCAAGGCAGACAGACCACATTTTCTAAAACTTTAGCGAGCAGCCCCAATAGATTTAGGTCAGTTTTTCAAATGAGAGTATGTAGCACATACCTTCGAGCCTCATACAGGGTTGCAGATACCTGCTTTGCAAGCCCTCATTGAAAGTTTAAAAGCTGAACGGGCTACACAAATTTTGTTTAAATGCAAGAGGTAAGGGGCATGTATCATGCTGTCTATTTCTTCCATATCTGTGCAGTAATTTGGTGTGAAATATTTATTTAAATAACGTATTAACCACGCTTAAACTATCCAAGAAACAATACCCATAGTAAGCTGCAACACAGTCAGACGTGAACTGCAACCAATAACAATAAACAAATGTATTGCGTTGTACCAAATTTTCAGTGCTATATGAGTGAATCATAATATCCCAAAATTCTTCTCAGAATTAAAGTGTATCAGTTTGTAATCATATATAGGAAGTAATTTTGAACTCACCAAAACTAAAATTGCATAATATAAAAAGTGTATAATAAACTATAACAGGACAATAAAGTTTATAATCCCTTTCAGTGTTTATAGTCTCTTTTCAGTAAAAATCAGTCCATAGCGACATTCCTCAAATACTCCCAAATCTTGATAGTCTTGTGATATCTGAATCCGCAGATCACCATCCACAAATATAAGTGACCAAATATAATATTTACAACAGTGTCTCTCTCACCACCACACCACCGTTCACAGAAACAAACCGCACTCACCAGATCTACAGGGCTACCCCAGCTAAGGGATAAGCCGTGAGCGTTTTATATACACGGTGCTAATGATTCGGCTTAGAAGGATCCGCTCTTAAAAGTCTCTCCTTTCTTCCTCGCCTCTCCAGAAGAGCTTACAGACCAAGTTTAAAAAAACAAACATGATGTTGTATTTTGCTATATTACTTTATTATATCCCGCTACCCTTGGAAGAAGTTGTGACAAAACACGTTGGGTGGTCGTGGCATACATGCGCTTCTCGATACCAACACACTGACGCCTGTAAAATTGGAGGAGTTTTTTCGTACGAACATTGGATTATATCTGTAAGCGATTTTAACCGTATATAAAAGCAATATGTAATCACACCTCATGCACCAGCCAGGCCCGCCCCATTATCTGCGGCGGAAACGAGGCCTGGAACGCAAGGCCCGCGGCGTCCGGAAGTGCGACACCCGCACCAGAAGTGACACAATCGGTCCTCCGATCCGGCCGTGGAGTAACTCCCGGAGTCCCCAGACCAGTAGCACCTGACTACTAGCGCTCCGGTCCGAGGGCTCAGCCAAGGGGGTAGCGCAGCTCCGGTACTGGCCCTTCTCGGGCACTGAAAAAGATGGAGGAGGACCTGGAGCGGAATCAACTGTGGCAAGTGGAGCGCACCAGTGGCCCTAAGGTAACCATGCCGTGAAAAAAACCCAAGCGGTATCCCCATAGAGAGGCCCCCTCGTCGTTCCAGAGACATGCTCCACCCTGAAGGAGGAAACACAAAAAGCTGAGGAGCTAGGAGAGAGGCGGGCCTTTTGAAACAACTGAGGCTGAAGGGTTTCCTAAAAAAAGGGGTGGAGCCTCTCACAAGTTGTTCTGGAGGACGAAAGGGAAATACTACACCATGAGAAGCATGTTTGTTTTTGTTTGAGCTTGATCAGTGAGCTCTTCTGGAGAGGGGAGGAGGAAAAGAGAGACTATTATTAAGAGGGGATCCTTCTTCTAAGCCGAAGCATTACTGGATGGAATCATAAGCGCCGGGCATACAAAATGCTTACAGCTTATCCCTCAGCAGGGGTAGCCCTGTAGATCCGATGAGTGCGGTTTGTTTCCGTGTACGGTGGTGTGAAGAGAGAGACACCGTTTGTAAACACTGGATATTTGGGCACTATTGTGGATGGTGATATGTGGATTAAGAAATCCAAATCCTGGTATGCTTGTGGAGTATTTGAGGCATGTCACTATGGACTGATTTCCACTGAAAGGGGTTATAGACTATTGTCCTTTTATAGATTATTGAAGCACTAGTTACACTTTATATTACGCAGTTTTAGTTTTGGCGAGTTCACAATCACTTACTTTATAGGATTACAAACTTTTTCATTTTTATTCTGAGAAGAATTTTGGATATTGCGATTCACTTACATAGCACTAAAGATTGGGTATAGCGCAATCCATTTGTTTATGTTTAGCGTGAAACATTGCCTCTGTACAGGAACATCTTGTATTAAGACCAGTGACTACTGTCTCGCCTCTATTTACAGCACAATTATGTCTCCACTACTTTTACAAGTTCATAAAAGAATTAATAAAAAAGGAATGTGGTGCAGACAAAATGGTTTGATTTGTTTTTATTGAGGAATATATTTAAATAAACCTTTGTGCGCACAGTTCAGCTTTAAGCAGGATGAGTAACATCTTCTCTCAATACTGCTTGTAAATCTCAATTGGGAGGCAGTCTTTGCTCGGGGCCTTTTCATGAAGAAAACTAGAAATGTCTTTATCCAGTTCATTAATTGTGAGGGGGGCATCCCAAAGATGCCTGGGACAGATGTGTTTGCAGAGGAAGAGTAAGAGTTCCTAATTCTTCAGAGGCTTTGGAAGCATATCAAGTCTGGTAGAAGTCCCCAAAAGTCTCTAAAATGTTCAAGAGGTTGACAGTTGCCCCATCAGCAGGAGTTAGTGTTCCCACCGTCATTTTGTCCTGTCCTGGACTATCCCTTGATCCAGTATGAAGGTTCTTAAAAGAAATACCTACTAGGTACTTTCTGGCAACACAACTTATTTAGAATTTTCAGCAGTTGCAGCCAGGCAGACTTGGAGGATTTTCTTCTCTCTTCGTCTACTATAGGACTTGATAGTGCTCACCTACCTAACAAAAAAGGCCTCTAAGAAAAGCTTTCAGAGCATTCCCTATAATCCCTTGAGAGGATGTAGTTTGCAATATCCTCAAGTTGTTATCCACTGTGTCTGAAATGCCGACCCAATGGGAGAATGGTCTGATATACCCCTCATCTCTATCACTACAGATCGCACATGGGGAATAATGTCTAATGTACTATGAGCCATATGTATACTTTACAGCCAGTATGTGTTTCTGAATGACAGGTACATTCTGTGCCAGTAGACTTTAACATGCGCCAAAGATCTCAAATGTGGTAAACTTTCAGGTAATAATGACAATGCTTCGCGACAATGTGTGTGTATATATAATCTATCTCTATCTCAAAAAAATTAAAGGAACACTTTGAAAACACATCAGCTCTCAATGGGGAGAAATATCATGCTGGATATCTACTGTATAATGGACTGGGTAATGTGTTAGGAACGAAAGGATGCCACAGCATTTGATGAAAATGAAAAAATGATCAATCTACAGAGGGCTGAATTCAAGACACCCCAAAAACCAAAGTAAACAAATAATGCAGCAGGCTATTCCTTTGTGCTGAAATTTAATTGCAGCAACTCAAAATGGTACTCATTAGTTTGTATGGCCCCCACGTGCTTGTATGGATGCCTGACAACGTCGGGGCATGCTCCTAATAAGGCGACGGATGGTGTCCTGGGATATCTCATCCTAGATCTGGACCAGGGCATCACTGATCTCCTGAACAGACTGAGGTGCAACCTGGCTGCATCGGATGGACCGAGACATAATGTACTATTGGAGTACTATTGGATTCCGGTCAGGCGAGTGTGGGGGACATTCAATGGTATTAATTCTTTAATCCTCAAGGAACTGGCTGCATACTTTCGCAACACATGAGGCCGGGCATTGTCGTGCACCAGGAGGAACCCAGGACACTGCACCAGCATAGGGTCTGACAATAGGTCCAAGGATTTCATCCTGATGCCTAATGGCAGTCAGGGTGCCATTGTCTAGCCTGTAGAGGTCTATGCGTCCCTCCATGGATATGCCTCCCCAGACCATCACTGACCCACCACCAAACCATTCATGCTGAACCATGTTACAGGCAGCATAAAGTTCTCCACGGCTTCTCCAGGCCCTTTCACGTCTGTCACATGTGTTCAGGGTGAACCTGCTCTCATCTGAGAAAAGCAAAGGGCGCCAGTGGCGGACCTGCCAATTTTGATGTTCAATGGCCAATACCAATCTACCTCCATGGTGCCAGGCAGTGAGCACAGGGCCCACTAGAGGACGTCGGGCGCTCAGGCCACCCTCATGAAGTCTGTTTCTGATTGTTTGGTCAGAGACATTCACACGAGTGGCCTGCTGGAGGTCATTTTGTAGGGCTCTGGCAGTGCTCATGCTGTTCCTCCTTGCACAAAGATGCAGATAGCGGGCCTGCTGATAGGTTGAGGACCTTCTACGGCGCTATCCAGCTCTCCTAGAGTAGCTGGAATCTGCTCCATGCTCTTGAGACTGTGCAGGGAGACACAGCAAACCTTTTTTTGCAATGGCACATATTGATGTGCCATCCTGGAGGAGTTGGCATTCCTGTGCCACCTCTATAGGGTCCAGGTATCACCTCATGCTACCAGTATGACACTGCCTCTAGCCAAATGCAAAACTAGTGAAAAACAAAAAGTCAGAAAAGACGAGTAGGGAAAAAAATGTCAGTGGCCTCCACCTGTAAAACCATTCCTGTTTTGGAGGTCGTCTCATTGTTGCCCATCTAGTGCACCTGTTAATTTCATTAACACTAAAGCAGCTGAAACTGATTAACAACCCCCTCTGCTACTTAACTGACCTGATCAATATCCCAGGCGTTTAATTGACTTGATGCTATACTCCGATTAAAAAGTGTTCCTTTATTTTTTTTTATATATATAGCGCATTATTTTTATTATTATATACATATACTTTTTTCCACATACACAGCAAGGAAAACAATTACTCAGTTGCCATACCTCTCTCTGGGAGCTTTCCTTCAGAGTTCTTATTACATCTAAGAGATGTGCCTTTATTTTTGAGGACTCAGAGGAGGCTTTAGATATTTCTTTAGCTGTTTCTGCCTTCATATTCTGAGCTTCGTCCTCTGCATCTGCTAACTTCTGCTTCAGTTCGCTCGCTTCTTTCCTGCATGTGCACACAAAGCTTATATGTATTAACCTCACCAACTGGCAATCTATGCTTTACTCATGAGGGGCTGGTTTGAACGTCTAAGTTTCAAGCTACATGTTTTTTATATGCATTTTAGCATTCTACAAAAAAAATAAAAATCATAAAGTAAACATTGCTATTTACCATAATGGTAAATTATGGATTGCATGTGCATTTTAACATGAATCTATATTTACTGTATCCCCTCAAAAAATAGTTGTTGCACACGTGTTACAATGCAGTAGATGTTCACAGATTATGTTTAGTGTGTACTTACTCTAGCTCCTTGATGGTATCCTTCAGATTTTCAAACTGATAGTTACGCTCAAGCAAGTTAAGATGGTGGGTTTTCAGCTGAGATTCGGTTTCTGCTACTTGCTCCCGACAAACACTGTTCTCCTGTTCAAGAAACTGGAAAACACACACAGTAGAAGGAAGATTATGTGATCACGTTGGTATATTATTTTGGGAAATCTAAAATAATTTGGCATAATATTGCATAGTAGAAGGGCACTCTGAGCATCTTACCTCCAGGCTTTCTGTGTAGCAGTTAATTTGTGAAGCATGTTCCTTTTCTAGAGCACGCAGCTGTGCCTGTAAGGACTTCTTCTGACCACAAACCTCTGACAATTTAAGTTCAAGGCTGAAATTGTTAAATAAAACATATCAAAGAACGCTTAAACTACTATTCACAGATAATACTGCTATAATAACCCGCCTATTCAAACTGGCTAAAAGGGTTACGTACCACTGCATTTAACACCAAGAAACAACCAGAAATAAAAATGATCATCACTAAATGCTCTCTTGCAGTCCTAATAGTTTGTGAAATTACAGACAAAGCCCATTATATTTTATAGAATGACATACCCAAAATATTTTAAAATAAATGTAGCTTCACTATGTAAATTATATATAAATAAATACATAATAAAACCATCTAGGGCTTACCTCACTTAAAAAGAGAATTGAGGTGAGTGATTTTCACTCAGCCTCATAATCTGAGCCGACCTGTGACAATGAAACTGTCACAGGTCGGCTCAATAGATCGGGAAGTGAGCGAACACATACTGGCGCTCGCTCACTTCTCGATCTATCCCTGCAGAAAGCCGTGACAGGGGAGGGACTGGATTCCCTCCTCCCCTGTCCGATCCTCCAGCGCTGACTGGCGGAATGGACGGGGGAGGGGCGGGTACAGCTGGCTCTGCCTCTAGATAGGCAGAGCCAGCTGTCACTCACGCAGCTGGGTGCATCCAGACACAATTGTCGGGATCCGTTCCGGCTGCAGCGTCTCAGTATACCGAGAGCTGTAGCTCGCGGTATACTGAGCTTTGGGTGACGGGAGGATGCTAGTTTGTGTCCTCCTTGTACCCTTAGGAGAATTATGGGGAAAAGCCCTAACCCCATAGTTCTCCTTTAAGCACAAAAAAAACTACAGCAGTATTGGAAGTTTGTAAAAGATGTGGTCTATTATCATGACATGATACAAAAAGGGCAACATTTTTCGAACCACACACACGGTTCTTTCTCAAGCCCAAAAGACGAGAAGTAAAATGGATCTTTCAATTGAATACATTACAACCTAAAGGATTAAACGTGGACTTGGATCTACATTTGTTCCTATAGGTTTTGTTTAACTGGATAAAGGTTTAATTGAGTGTGTTAAATTGCACAGGTGGAATGTGATGAAGTTCACCCTTATGTGCTTAATGCAAGACAAGAAAAGAGATGTGGGAAACATACAAGTTAAATTGTAACAGAGTACAGAATTCCTTCCAGTGTTCAAAGATAGACTGTTTTTATTACTATATTATAAGGAATTGTGGACGTATTCCTGTGTTGACGTCACCAGCAGGGGCCGCCCCTAGGCTGTCTTTGTCTCTTGTTATGTGCCTAGCGTCCTTCTCCTGCAGGTGGCGATATACCCTACCATTCAGGATCTACGATCTGTTGCCCTGTGTCCTTCAATGAACGGGAGAGAAACAGGATTTTTGAACTCCCCGTAAAATCCTTTTTTTTGGAGTTCATTGAGGGACACAGCAAATCTTAAACCTTTGGGTTACAGCAAATAACCAAGTCATTTGGGTCATATAATCTTGCATGACCTCAGCTAAGGGAAAGGGTCCAGACAACCTATAGAACCAATGAGGACTCTGAGGACAAACAAATTCAGAGCATCAGAAGACACTCTGCAAACAGCCACATAATTGTTAGTAGAATGTGAGCTGGAGGCACCCGGTACATCAGGACTGCTCCCATGTCTAGAATCATGCCGCATGGTGGTAAGGCAATGTATGGGCCCAAAATAACAAGCAAAGCCTCAGGTACTTATGATACCTAATAACAGGTGTGGGTTGGATGGCTAGAGCCAACCAAAGTCACTGTAGGTGGGTGGCAGGCAGCAAGTCTTAACAGCAGAGCTGTAGAAAAGACTCTGATCCTTCTATAAACTGAGGCATGCTGGTAATGGGTATCCTGAGGTCGCCTACAGTTTTGTATTCCTTTTTGCCAGTGTCCAATCCTTCTGTAGATGCCAGTGTAATCCAAAGGTTTGAGACATCCTGTGTCCCTTAATAAACGAGAAAGAAAAAGGAATGCATGCCATTCAAAAATAATATTGCTTTAAATGTTGAGGGGATACCTGGGCACAACCTCTGCAGATAGATACTTGAAGCGATCTTGATATGACTGGCCTCTGAAAGAAGAAAGATTTTTTTTTAAAGTTAGTCACTGGGACAATAAGGGGGTGATTTATAATGAGTGAATATGGCTATCCACTCACCGTTACAATGTATTTTTTTTTTTTAAATAATAAGCAGTAGTATAGCCATGGAAAAGCTATACTGTGGCTTTATAATGCCGCCCCTAAGCTATAGTACTCATACACCAAACTACCTAAACATTTGATTGAGCAGCTAAAATTTGAGGTGCGCCTGTGTGGCTACATGTGTATCATTTTCAAAGCAAGCCCCCAAGCTGAACAGATATATTGTCACATGTTGACCCCATATAGCAGCAGTCAAAAACGTACATACAACCAGATTTTCAAACCCACGTGTTTGATATTCCAATAACATCCAGCTGAGGAACTTTTCATCACAGGCCTGTTCATTAGCAGGATGGGCCTAAATCTTTGAAGTAATCTGTGCAAGTATGGGCAGATATATTCAAAACAATAGGGCATTATGAAACCATTTAAAAATCAAAACGCTTTACACCTTGCGGTTGCCTCATTCAGTTCTTTTTCTAGTAGCTTCATAGATGAGTCTCTAGCAGACAATTGTTCTGCCAGCTCAGAATTTTCCTCCTTCCACTGATCAATTTCTGCCTCTAGACTACACACACGTTCCATCAGAGATTCCAGCTCTAAAGAAAAAATAGAGAAAAATGGATAAATATAAAAACAGAATTGCACAGTAAACACATTTACACACATTAACAAAACAAAGTTACAACACAAACCTGAACCCAGACGTGAGTTTTCCAACGTCATCTGTTCATTCAAAGACTTCAGGTCTTCCAGGCATCTGGACATCTATCAGTAATAAATGGTTAAAAAAGAAATTGTGTTCTCGTTGACCAGTCCACAATTTATAGTGACTGCTATGCAATCTCGGTGCCAAGGCCTATCTGCACAGGATGATTTAACAGATGCAAAATTGCTTTTTTATTTGAATCTGACTCGTAGCTGTAGCCATAAAAAAAACAAAAAACTGTTTAATACCAAAATGGATACAGGAGACGCCCCACAAAAAAGGCTTTCAATAATGAATTTATGTTTGGAGAACAATCTTCTGATTGACCGATGGAGCCAAAAGCTGCTTTTAATCATTGGGGTGGAAAATGAAAGGCCTATGACTAGAAGCATTTTTATATACTCAAAATATTGTGTATGAAATGTGAATGGGACTATGTAACAAAATATATTTGGCTGTTGCAATTTGGCTGCAAAAGTTGAAATACATGTTCCATGTATTAGCCGCTTTTGACTGAATCTGAATGTTCTTTATAAAGTTTTGAATCTGGTTGCTGCACAAATCTTCAGACTTTCACTATGCTACGGGAACACAAACATATAGAGGGGTTTTCTCAAATTTGACTGCAAACGTGGAAATACATTTTAAGGTCACAATAATGAGAATAGCTATTTTGAACAAACCTAAAACCATAATAATGAAAAAGCTGCATTTTACAACTTTGCATGATTGTTTATTAATTACTTTAGAAGACTGTGCATCTCCCTGCATCAGTGGCTGCTTGGTTCCTTGTCCTCTTCAAAACAGGCAGTTTTCCACCCAACCGTAATCTACATTTCCCATGATCCCACAGCAACTAAGCAGCATCCGTCACATAAAACTCCTATCCTGAAGTTCACCAGCCCAGCGCATAACACATCACTCTTGTGACAGCAGCAGTTACACTGTGCTACTTTATACAAGCTATCAGAGGAGTGCTGACACAATTGCAAAGCTCACCTCTGTTCAGGCAGCTCGCATAAAGTAGCAATGTCAGTATTGCTGACACAGAAGTAATGAGTTATGCAATTTATTGATGAAATACATAACTGGAGTTGTGGGCAGACAGTCTGCATCCAACAGCATGCACCCAGATCTGTATGGATGTGCAAGTTCTGGTCGGTGTGTAGCCACATTCCTGTCATAGGGATGTACAGGCAGCTGTGGGCAATTACAGACTGCACCTGTCCCTCTCGGGAGGTCTCTGCACGAGCGTGCACGCCGTATGAATGCGTACACCAATTTGAATAAGGCCTTCATGACACTAAAGAAATCTGTTGCGCACCATTTCAACAACAATCTTCCCATAAGATTGTATGTACAGTAAACATGTTTGATGCATGTTTTTACCTGTAAAAGCCTCTCTTTAGTAGGCATCCGAAAGCCCTGAGGACTGCTGTTGGGTGCCGCCATCTTGGATGTGATGTCAGTAGCCCCAGCAGTTACACAAATGATACTAAGGTAATTCCCCCTCGCTCCTCCCTGGCAGCTACATGAAAGGTAGGGAGGCAAAGTGAGGGGTGGGAGAGCTAGGCCAGCATAGAGAGTAGACACTCCTAGAAGAGAAGTTGGCTATGACGTGCAAGGAGGGAGGGGCTGTGCTAGGGTATGAACTCTTCCTGAAGAAAGTGGGGGGCCTACATAAATACCAGCCAAAACTGGTGACATTCTCCCTTTTAGCAGCAAAACTATAGCTTCAACTGGGAAAGTGCAATGTATTCCCTTTCAAAAAGCTATCTAGCATTCTAAATAAAGAACACTCCCAAAATCTTCCTTAAGGTTTGGTCCCAATGGATTACCTACAAACTCACTTCCATGGACCCCACTGCACTCACTCACTGTAGACACAATTCCTAGCAGACAGATTTGCTTCTATGACGTGGACCACCTCTCACTCCCCACCCCCATTTCTCCCCTCTATGCTTTCATACACTGGTAGAGTTTCAAAAGAACTTCCGTACGAAAAATCTTTCGTTTGACTTTCTATTAGTTGATGGGGTCAAATCGATGATTGATTTTGACCATAGTGATGGAAAAAGTCGAAGGAGCAGGAGGGACATTTTTTCTAAAACAAACAAGTCTAACAGTGAATGTGGTTTTCGCTCGGGAAATTCCATTTATTCCAAAATCTAATGTAAAATAAAACAAACTTTCATTTGACATTCGTCATGTCTCTGATGGCATTATCAGGTGGTAAAGAACGACCTTTCTTTCGGAAAACTACTAGTGTATGGCCAGCTTAAGAATACCAGCCTTCTTACTTTTCTCTTGATTTTTCTTTCTACTGTCCCTTACTCGATGTTGTTGCTTATTGTTAACCTCCATCTCCAGTTTTGGAGCAGAAGGTCATTCACACCTTTCCATGTTTTCCTCTTCAGCAGGAAATATATCCATAAAGCTCAAAAGCCTCTGAGGCCCCATTCACACCAGGGCGGTTGCAGATCAGCGCAGATTTTAAAAGGGCGGTTTTGAGAGGTTTTTTTTTCAGCATTGAAACGCAATTAAATACGGCCAAGGCCTGTTCCAAGCCATGTCCCTCTAGTCCCCTAGAAATCAGAAATAAAATGTGTTTGAAATCCGTTTAGGAAGTTTGTTTAGGCGACATTCCATGGTTTCGAGGTGATTGTGATGAATATTGTTGTATTTACTATTCCGTTTTGTTTATTTGCTTGTAACCTATATGATTTCATGTCATGTGGAGCTTGTAAAGACTATAACAAATTCTGCTCTATTTTGTATTGTTGGAAAACGCTCAATAAAAATTACATGCGGGGAAAAAAACGCCCAACACCACACTGAACAGCACAGATCCATTGAAAGCAGTATGGCAACCATGCTGATCAGCGCGGCAAAAAAGGGTCAGTGAGCAATTTGGGCAGTTCGGATCGCACTGAGCCGCAAGGTCACATGAACGGTCCCCATAGCAATGTATGGGATCGTTCATGGCGGCAGATCCCTCCTGGTGTGAACGGGCACTCAGGCAGGTGACCACACCTGAGGCAAGTGCCAGTCCTTTAGAACTTCAGTCTTATTTGCAATATTTAGATGTCGTCACGACATCCTTTCTGCACTGTAACCCTCAATTGTTAATGGTGCTCTGTGCCCATTGTGATTATTCCGGTGTTTGTATGTTTGGATTTTGCAATGCTATCCTCTACTACTCGCACGTTTTGTAAGGGAACGTTTAGGACATTGGTGCTCACTCACCTCATTATTATGCAAAATAGTATCATTCCTTTCATTCTTGATTCCATCAAACTTCTCAAGAGCAACCTGGGTTTTCTCCTTCATAACCACAAATAGACGCCAGTACCGAGATATAAGTTCCCTGGCCTGAAAACACTATCAACAAATGCCAAGTCAGAAAATCAAATCGATAAACACTAATCCTTACATATATAAATAAAACATATGTGGTATTAATATGAAGACTCCACATATCCTTGAAACCACTCTCCCTCCGGCTCTAGGCAATAGCAGCCTCCAGGTTCAGCCACTTCCTCACACTATCTGCATACAAATGTAGTAGTGCACACTCCTGACAGTATAAAGTTTGTGTACACAGGGAGATGAGCAGTGGGACACTCCACCCATATCCTACCCCCGACCTACTAGGGTAGACACCAGAACAGGGATAGGAGGGTCATATAACAGTAACAAATTGTAGAAATGTCACCAGCACACACCAGTCCTTTTAGGATAGCAAAAGCTTCATTTATTGAAGTTTTTTGTCATATGAACAAGCACTTTCAGGACCACACAGTGTCCCTTCATCAGGCTTTAGCATCATCAATGCTAAAGCCTGGTGAAGGGACCCTGTGTGGTCCCAAAAGCGCTTGTTCATATGACAAAGAACTTCAATAAATGACGCTTTGCTATCCCTATCCAAGGACTGGTGTGCTGGTAACATTTCTACAATTTGCTCATACTTGCGGCACCATCTGCAGTCACTGCGAGCACCGCCCCACCCCATTACAAGGGACTTTTGATAAGGAGTTCAATAAGGATAAGTATTTATCATTTAACATAAGGCCCCAGGCACCGTGTAAGAGGTGGATCAAAGCCAGCCCAAATGTAGTTCTTGGAAGTAGGGCTGTGCAAATTAACGATTAATTTCTCGATTAATCGTTAATCTTTTTGATCGATTAATTTTTTTTTAAAACTCTCTGCACGAGCGCCAGCCAAGGCATTGGCCTATACACATACAGCACAGCAATGAAGTCATACAATGAACTAGGATCACACTAATCCAGCACGTTATTATTCTAAGTTGCCCCACGTGAGATTAATAATGTCCTGGATTAGTGTGATCCTAGTTAATTTTATTACTTCATTGCTGTGCTTTATGTGTATAGGCCAATGTAGTTGGATCTGTATGTGCATTATAATTAATCGAAATTAATCAATTAAAATAAATTTCGATTAATCGAACACAAAAATGTTAATCATTACCAGCCCTACTTGGAAGTAATAATTCCACTGTTTGTGCAAATTATTAGTGTCCTGACAAGGGAGGGTTTCAACCTTTCCTAAAAGAAAACAAAAAGGAGTCATATCAAGACTGGAAAAAGGGTGTTGAACATACAATGGGAGGTTTAAGCATCTCCAAAGAGTGAATATACTGTAGAATTCAGAACCCATCTGTGATATGAAGGCAGAAGCAAAGTTTTTGACTGACAATAATAAAAGGTTGAGAATCTGGCTCCTGGAATTTGTCCAGTACTATTCCCTATGCATTCTGTTCATTAACTGGGCTTTTCAAAAGCTAACATTGCTGGTAAAAAAAACTGAAGAGATGGCATGTTAAATCAATTGGTCTACTCATTACCTGCATCAGGAGCTGGGTTCGGTCATCTTCAACTTCAGAGCAAATAGAATGAGCTCTGTGAATAAATTGGTCTAACTCTTCATTGTAGGAAGACTACAGGAGCATGAAAAAATAGAATAAAAAAATATCAGCATTTTAAAAAATGCATCTTTTGCAAATAGGGGACAGTATGGGACTAATTGACTGATTCTCTCTCAACTGGCCCTTGCTCCATTGTGGGAACTCATCTAAACTTATATCTAACAATTCGGAGTTGAAAAATGCCACATCTTCTAAATGTCAGAAGGCTAAACAGAAATGGCAGAACATAATCCCTCAACTCATGAAGGATTACCGGTTGGTCTTCTATCATCCAAATAAATATTTGCAACCCCATGATCTGCCTTCTATGCATATTTGAAGACCTTCAAATTATCTCCCATGGTAAATACCTTCTGCAAATTATTACTGTTATGCTAAGGCTGCTATTCTGTTAACATGAAGGAGCCACCCCTCACCCCCACAATTGGAGAATGGAAGAAACAAAATCAATGAATAACCCCTATATAAAATCATGAAAACAGAGGTCTTCTGCAACAATTTGATAGTGTGTGGGACCAATGGCATACTTCTACTTCCTCCACTCCAGACCGGCTTTAGAATGCTTTTGATGTTGTTGATCTAAGATTTACTACAAGAACCCTTCTTGGGAGGATCCGTTACTACAACTCTGAGCAAGCGAATTGTAATTACCACAGTCTATGAGGTTGACAATTATAAAAAGCGTAAATATAAAAAGTGTAAGGTTGTTTGTTAATGTGGTTTATTGTCAGTTGGCTTTCATGCAAAAATCAATAAAAAGAAGTGCATCTAATAAGCTTATACAAAAGATGCCCGCCCCTTCGCCAGTAGGGTTAATTTGCTCAAGCATATTACATTCAGACAAATTATTTTTTTGAAAAAAATCTAGTTGGGCTCCTGCTGACAAGAAAAGGTCATAACATACAGTAACTTTACAGATACCCTCCCTTCAAAAGGGAGATCCTAATGTAAATAGACCAAGCCAGCCATTATTCCAGGAGTTAGGAGCTGTTAATAAGTATGTTTTTGTCAGCTCAGCATCCACTTACATGCTTGATTAACTTTTAAATCTTAATAAGTGGCTCTAAGGGAACATTGTGAGTAAACATGGAAATTCTCCCATAGACTTACCTGCTGCTCATAAGCTTCTCTGACAGTTTCACAAATATTCCTCTCAGTTTCTAAGTCTCTGCGAAGCTGAGCAATGACAGCTGAAGAGTGAATTTCAAGATCCTCCAGACACTGATCTGCCTGCATACAGCAAAGTAACAAATTGCAAGGTTTCAGTGGACAGTTCTGCACATTACACAAGCTGACAGACATTCGTTATTAATAGGTCAATATGAATATTCAGCAAATTCCTATAAATGCACAAATCACGGGTGCTTAAAAACAGGAAAATGTTAACACTCCTCTGGTGTCAAGGGCTGCCCCATCCACTTTTTCCTATTGGCCAGTAAAACCACCTATTATTGTGATGTATAAATTGTAAGGTGTAGTAGGATGGGAGGAAGACCAGGCTTTCAAGGCACCAAAGTAAAAAAGGAACGTAAGGGAGGGCACTGCTATGTACTTTGTAGTCTTGGGGCCAGTTTTTAAATGTTATGGAACTGAAAGGTGTGCTTTAACCCAAAGATAAAATACCGCTGTTTTTGCAAGAAGGGCTTCTTCCATACGAGTTTTCATTTCCTCCTTTTCACACAGATTGTCTTCTATCTTTTTCCTCATCTTAGACAGAGATGTTATATATTCAGCAAGAAGAGATTGCATGAAGCTTGTCTTTAAAAATACATAAAATAAAATAGGATTAAATTCCAGTCAATGCAAAGATTACATTTATCAGACTATGTGCATGTTTTCAGCTCCAGAATTCCATTAATATCGTATACCTTCAATTTTAGTATAGTTACACTTAAAGATCTATTAAAATTTGAAGAAAAAAAAAAGTCAACCAGGATGGGGAGGAGAGTCTAGTCCAGTGGCCTGTCAAAATCACATGGTAGGCTCTTTTACATTTACAGAGTGATGTCTGCTCTGTTAAGGGGGAGAGAGAGAGAGGAGAGAGAGGAGAGAGAGAGGAGGGAGAGAGAGAGGAGGGAGAGAGAGAGGAGAGAGAGAGAGAGAGAGAGAGAGAGAGAGAGAGAGAGAGAGAGAGAGATGAATGGGCCATAAAATGCAGATGGCAGTCTGTACTTCATTGCCAAGAATAATAGATAGCACTATTTGCGCTCCCATTATAAAATAGACCACTTATGTGCACTTGAAATAAAACTTGAGTGGACTGACCACTGGGTTATGCAGCTATGATCAGGTGATTAGAAACTGGCATATCAAAGCTGCAGGAACAGCCCAGCATAATCCCAATCACTCCCAGCCTGCCTCAGTTTTGCAGCAAGCAATACAGAGTGGAACATGTCAGATGAGGGCAGGACCTGTGTCCTATGATGTATATCAAAAAAAGTGATTTCACATTCAAGACAAAAATCCTGTTTTCTTGATTGTACGTCACAGGACATGGAGTTAAATTCTTAGACCAATGGTATGTCCAAAAGCAGTCCAACTGAGGGGCCGGCAACACAGCCAACAGGACCGGGAACAATAGCCATCCCAGGTGGAACCAGAACAAAAAACGGTGAGCCCACTCTTAAAGGGCTGCCTGTAAGACCTTACAGCAGAATCTGGCATTTGCAGAGTTCACCAGCCAATGGAGGAGGTGGAAGCTCGTCCAGGGAGCCTCAGACTAACAGATAGAAGTAGTGGCTGAGGAGTAAATGCGCACAGCGCAAACCATGACAAGGCAGTGAGCGGAAATCTCCTTTGGATTTTTGGGAGGACATAAAGATGGTAAAACAACATACTGGATATGGTGAAGGCAGACACCACGTTAGGAAGGAAGGAGGTCTTAGAACCACTTTATCCCTGTGGACAACCAGCAAAGGTTCTATGCCAAAGCCTTAGTTTAAACAGACAAGGTTTGACAAATCACCAAAGTGGTAACAGCAGGCTGCATAGCAGGGCCTGCCAGGGAAAAATAGAGACTTAAGTAACCCTGCACCTATAATTCGCCAGGAGCGTCCCACTCAAAACTCTCAGAGGTGAGAGGGTGACCAAGGTTACCCAGGCTTATAAACAACAGCACTGTGCGGAGGTGTAGCTTCACGTGTGTGTGTGTGTGCAGAGTCACAGCAGCAGCAGGAAGTGTGTCCAACCAGCACTGTGCACCAGGAAAGAAATGGCAGGCACATGCACAGCATAATACCCAAGAAAGGCACAAGTTAAGAATGTAACCCCCTGTGCTCTGTGATGTGCGACCAAAAGCAAACTTTGTTGTTCTCCCCAATCTTTAAGTTCTAGTCTGGGACCTGGAGCGGGAAAACTAAAAGGCATTTGGGTAGGATAAAGGCTGCAGTCTTACGTCCATGTCTTACCAGTTAGCCAGAACCTATTCGTTTCAGCTATCCACAGGCTGTTTTTTTTTTTTTTTTACATGTGAGCTTATACCAGAGGCCCTAGCTCTGCTGTGGGAGCCTGCTGCTTAATGAAAATGCAGACGGCTGATACAACGCTAAAAAGGGACAGGGGTGTGGAAATTTTTGAAAAAACTACTTGTCCAAGGGCTAAAGCGGGGGTCAAATCTACTTGTCCTTCATGACAATCTACTTGTCCCAATACAACAAAAAAAGTTTTAAAAGTTTAAAACTAGGGATGCACCAATACCAGTTTTTAGGTATCAAGTACCAATATTTTGCCTTAAGTACTCACCCGTTGGCATGGAGCAGGCTTCCCGGGCAATCAGGAAGCTAGGCAGCGGGTAATGAGATGCTACCCGGCTTCCTGACTGCCAGGGAAGCCGACTCCATGTTGTTTGGCCGGCTTGATTGTGAATGGCTGGGAGGCCTGCTCCATGCCAACGTAATGACCTGATTGGCCGGGAAGAAGGCTCGATGCTGATTGGCGGCCAATCGGCAAGGAGCTGGCTTCCCGGCCAATCACTTGACCACGCTGACCAATGAGTGCTTGCAATTTGCCAGTAAAATTCAAAATGCATAGGGCAGGAATGCGCTTGACAGTACGGGGTAAGGACTGTTTGCAGAAAGTTTATAGCTAGGGGGGTAGAAGAGATCGGGCCAGATTTGATCGGGTAATTCCATTTTCCCGTATTACCTGGGAAAGTGAACTTACCCTTTAATGCACATTGTGTGTGTGAGAGAGTTCTGCTGCCCAGGTACCACAATATGGCACACACTGAAATGGCAGCAGGACTCAACGCACACACACAATTTCCTATGCGTGTATTTATTTGTATGCAGATGGCAGGGGCAGCAGAGTTGGTTTTAATTATTTTTTTTTTTACTTTGTCACTTATTTTTTTTAATTTTTATATATGTTATTATATTTTACTTTTTCATAACTTTAAAAAAAATGTTTTTTCATTTTATTCCCATCACATGGTGTTAAAATCCTCTATGTGATAGTTTGGAGGTGACAGGTTCTCTTTATGGAACCTGCCCTCCAACACAGAACTGATGTTCTGTGCAGTTCCTGACAGCCGAGACAGGTGGCGCTGTGATCACAGCGCCACGGTCTCAGTGATAGCACAGAGCAGACGAAGAAAGGAAGTTCTTCGTCTGCTCTGCGGGCTCTATGGTGAGCTCCCGTGCCGTGGTGACAGGTCCACCAGAGGATCGGGGGACACCCGAAAACCGGGGGGGCCGCACAGGATCGCCGATTCTCGCTTCATACAAGTGATCTGATTAGATCACTTGTATGAAAACGAGCGGCGGCTTCCACTGTACATTCAGCTCTGCTTGTCCGGAGCAGGGCTGAATGTATTAAAAAACGACTTGCCCGGCGCCCGAAACTGCCTGTCCCGGGCGTCGGGCGATAGGAATTCCCCACCCCTGAGGGACCAGAGCTGCTTGCTTATTTGGGGATACCCGAATGTATGCGATAATGTGTTGGGGTTTTATTACTCACTGGAATCCTTATGAAGACGTACAACAAAACTTTGGTCCTAAAGTTTGCAAGAAAGAATTAAAATCTGACTTAAATTTTATACATCAAAAATGGGGGTCTTACTTTCTGGTTTAGGTCAGCTCTGTCCTTCTGTACCGTCTCATATAGGTTCACAGCAAACGTAACCATTGAAGTAGCTTCACTGTTGTAAGAGGCCTGCATGAGAATACAAATCATTTTTATTTACTAAAACATGTCATAGAACCTTCACAGACATATTGCGACACATTTTGGGGAGAAAACCCTTAACCTTGTACAAGAATATGAAAAGGAAGCAAGAAAATTGGCAGGCTATAGAAATCACCTGCGCTTTAACCTCAGATGCCAACAGGGGTTTGTACCTTGCAGCATACGTTTGGACTCCACAGTAAAGGGCCACAAAGCCTAGCTGATACTACATAAGGCCCAGAAACAATTGCTAAATGAACGTGTACGGCAGACCCATTTCAGAGTTGATGCCTTAAAACATACTATCAATCAACTAGAAGAGAGCCTGATTTTGCAGCTACCTGCTGATACTTGGAGGACAGTAAGATTTCACGGTACACACACAGCTAGCTCAGTACACTAAGGGCAAGGAGAGGCAACAGAAGAAGTTCTCCATTTTGTTATCCCGAACTGGAAACAGCTATACTAGGGAAGAACTAACTTGGAGACAGAAGGAGGAAACGGGGACATTGCAGAACTGGGTGCAGAACCTTTCAGACAGGTTTCTCACCCAGCCAGAGATGGATGTCCTTGCTAAAGGGTTGAATTTCACAATCACACCCAGAACCATCCCTGTAGTGGGTATTATCTCAGCCAATGAGGCCTCGATACACAGTAATAAAGTGCCACAGGGTGAGGCTGAGCAACTTCGCCTAAAAGTGTCTGCTGCCCTGGCCAGTGCCAAACCACCTCCGTGAAACCCAACTACAGAAGAATGGAGGGCGGATACATCCCTGAAGAAAGACAAGAGTATCACCATCCGGCCTGATGATAAAGGAAGATGTACAGTTGTACTTAATACATCTGACGAGAAGGTGACTGCACTTCTGAATGATAACACATATGAAGCCCTAAGAAGGGACCCAACCAGTGGCTACAAGAAGAAAGCTATAGATCTACTACAAAAGCTGGAAAAGGACAAAGCCATTGATCGGGCTATGCATCATCGACTCTACCCTGGTGAAGCCCCTCCGTGTATATATGAACTTAAGATACATAGGGATGGGACCCCTCTAAGGCCAATTGTCAGCAGCATAAACTCCATGACTTATAACGTGGCAAAATACTTAGCCAGAGTCCTTGCCCCCTTGGTTGGAAATACACAACACCACATACAGAACTCTCAGGATTTCACAAACAAAATCAAGAACTTAATATTGGGCACAGAAGAAACAATGGTATCCTATGATGTCACATCACTTTTCACCTGTATACCCAACACAGAGGCAATTGGAACAGTGAGAAAACAGTTGCTACTAGACAAAACCCTATGCAGCAGAACAGAACTTAACCCAGATCAAGTGTGTGCCTTATTGGACCTTTCCCTGAGTACCACCTATTTCAAGTACAAGTTCTACAGGCAGAAACATAGCTGTGCCACGGGATCGTCAGTTTCACCTATTGTGGCGAACCTGTACATGGAGGAAGTAGAAAGCAAGGCCCAGACCACCTTCAAGAGAATTACACCCAGTCATTGGTTCAGATATGTGAATGACACTTGGGTTAAGATTCACAAACAAGAGTTACAGGTTTTCACTGGATCAAAACATCAAGTTTACGCAGGAAGATATGCAAAACAACAAACTGGCTTTTTTGGATTGTTTAGTAACAGTAGAAGAGGGAAGGAGGCTGGAAATAGAGGTCTACCGAAAAACCAACACACACGGACCAGTACCTGCTATTTGATTCCCACCACTCTTTAGACCACAAACTGGGAGTCAATCAGGACTCTACACCACCGGGCTAAGAAAATTCCCAGCAGCACAGATGCCAAGACGAAGGAATTCAAACAGCTCAGGGGGGCCCTTAAAAAGTGCGGGTATCCAGACTGGGCTTTTGTCAAAACAGAAAGAAGAGGAAAGAATGTCAAAAGGTACCAATGCGGGTCAAAAGCATGACAAACGGAAGAATTTGGTCATTCCATATGTAGCTGGGGTGCCCGAGAAACTCAGAAGGGTTTTTAAAATACATGCATCGTAGCCAGGGAGGAGGACTGGTTTAAAAAAAAAGGTGTGAAGGAGGCCATTTATGTAAAAATGGAGAAGCCAAGCTTGAATAGAGGTGG
>NW_017306449.1:589505-590761 GCF_000935625.1 Nanorana parkeri | reverse complement strand
GGGGGTGAGACATCTATTGTCTGTCACATACAATCTCTCTCTGGGCAGGTTAACAACACCTCCTAACTCCAATTATGCAAATGCAATCAACACCTGGTTGCGACTAACAGATTATGACATTCACCATATTTATTCCTAGATAATTTTTGTACAAGTAATTCTGAATTGAGAAAGCTGGTTGGATGACCAGTGAAACGTCTTCAAGAAAAATACAGCAAGTCCAGTTGCCTTGACTAATTTTTTTACAGATACAACTTCAGTAGGATAACTCTAAGGGGCTTCAATGTAAAAAAAAAAAAAAAGAAAACCAGTCATGGTCATCGTAATTTGCAAATGTTAAGTCTGATCAAGTCATTTATTTAAAAAAAACAAAAAATTGGGCGGGGATTAACAAAGACTGGTGCAGGAAGAAAAAGGCAAAGATCTTCAAGCTGTAGCAGTGAGTTCAGGACTAGAAACTGCTTACTTTTGGACTTAGCAAGTAGGGGTCAACAGATATCAGATCTACCAATTATTGCAATTTGAAACCGCCAATAGCAGGCTGGCTATTGATCCCGCCTACTGCCTGCTGTTTACGGAATCTTGCCGCCGGCAGATGAACACAGAGCCTGGTCGCCGGTCACTGTGTTCATCTGCCAGTGCAAGATTCCACAGCCGGATGTAAACCGTATATCGGCACCTGATATCCATTATCCACCTGAGAGTTGGCTCATAATTAGTATGGGTTCTAAAAAAATTATATTGGTCGACCCCCATTAGCAAGTCACTAAGCATTAGCTGAAATGGGATCAGTTTAAACCCTAATGTATTGTCCTCTACTACATTCTGGGGTAACAGGTGGTTCCCAGTTTCACATTTTTGTTAATTGAAACATCAGTGTTGGCTTGAAAGCTGAAGACTTAAAACCTTAAAACCACTTTTGCACAGTTTTAAAAGCTCCTATCCTGTAAATATATACCTAGCTGTGCCAAGCCCATCCCTTTCACTCATTGGATTGCAGTTTTTTTTAAAGAGGAGAACTATGGGGCAACCTTACTCCTCAGGGTCACAGGAGGACATATACTAAAATGGCCCAAAACTCAGTATGAAGCGGGCTATTGCCCGCTATATGCTGAGAGCAGCGCCGCAGCTGGGACGGATCCTGACGAGATCCACCCCGCTGGCTGATTGACAGCTGGCTCTGTCTCTCTAGAGGCAGAGCCTGCTGTGCCTGCCCCCTCCTCCAGTCAGCGCTGGAGAAACGGATGGGGGGGGGG
>NW_017306449.1:589030-589436 GCF_000935625.1 Nanorana parkeri | reverse complement strand
CACAGGTCGGCTTGAATTATGGAGAGGAGTGTTTTTCCCTCACCCCATAATTCGCCTTTAATTATTGAGGTGCAGTATCAAATGTGGGCGCTACCTAGGGGGCTGTACATGCAAAATACAGCCTACGTAGCTATGCCCATTCCTCCATACTGACATCCACCCAGCAAGGCATTTTGACATTTGCTTGCATCAAGGGTGAAAGCTCTTCAGGAGTATAGAGGCAAGGCGTTGTGATGTTTTCAGGAAGCTATGTACAGAAGTTTGCCGGCCTCTCCCACCAGCCATGATCTGCTTGCACAGAGAAGCATAGGGACCCAGTGATGTAATGGAAATGGAAAGGTTTTATTTAAAAATGTAATTAAGGGGGGGGCGCATGCGCGCAGCTGCCGATGAAGGAAGCCTTCTG
>NW_017306449.1:584411-584685 GCF_000935625.1 Nanorana parkeri | reverse complement strand
TGTGATGAAACCAATAAAAATGTATATGATAAAAAAAAAAATGTAATTAAGGTAGGCAGGGAAGGCAAAATATGAGCAGATTAAACTTCAGCAATAAAGAAACTAGGGCAGCAGCTAACGATTATTTTCATAATCGATTAGTTGGCCGATTATTAAGTTCGATTAATCGGTTAATCGGATAAAAAAGAAAAAAAAGGCTCCAGTGATGGACTACTAGTTTGTATTGAGATTGTAGTCCATAACCGGAGCAAGCTTGGCGCGGTGGAAGTAAAAA
>NW_017306449.1:568784-580110 GCF_000935625.1 Nanorana parkeri | reverse complement strand
ACACCTATTCCACCACTGACTTGCTTTCAGAAGGTGGGCCCTCAATTGTCAGCGGGCCAGCGACGGGTGAGGGAGATCGCGCCGAGGAGAGCAGCGGTGGGCGTGGCTTACGCGGCCTGTGCCGTGGGCACGGCGGCCGCAACGGGAGCAGCGTGTGACGTGTGGCTCAGGCCGCATGTGGACCCCCGAACAGGCAAATCAATCGATAGCCGACGAATCGACGATCGAAAACGTTGCCAACGTTTTCAATCGTCGATTTTAATCGACTAAATCGATTAACTGTTGCAGCTCTAAAAGAAACCTACACCGAGACGTACAGGGGTTGATAATGTTGACCTTGCCCTGTTTGGAAAGTACTGCTGGCTGCTTGGGAGTGCTTTTGGAGTCAATGACCCAAACAATTATTTAATATGCAGATTAGCAGATCCGATATCACTCGGAATTTCCAGATCTGCATGGCTTTTCCTTAACAGTGACCCTGTGCTAAAATTATTGGACTGCCAATACACCTGATCGTCCCAAAAATCTGACATGACCCCCTTTGTCTGTAATGCACTACCTTATAATGCAACGCACTGCAATGCAGGTGCATGCCTTAGAGTGCTATTCAAAATGATCTGCATAAAAATGAATGCAGTAACGTGTTACTATATATTACTGTGATGCACACGCTACTACAAACAGGTTCTGTAAATTAGTCCTTAAAGAGGATTACAAGAAAAGGGAAAAAAAGAGCACCTGCCTAAAAGACAGGATTAACCCAAGGGTTTCTAATGTTTTGTGAAAAGAATCTTCATGATAAGGTTATCATTGTTAGAGCCTTTCTGACATAGTAGTCTTACTTTAACGCAAACAAAAGCAACAGGTTTTCTTTAAATCTTGCATATACCCAGGACTATATTTCACTTTCCTCCACTCCCGTCATGCCGTTCAGAGCCAGAAGCAGAAAGATATACCAGTTCCATTTAGGTATGGTGAAGAATGTGACAGCGCTGGACCCATAAGTGCGGTCACATGGCAAATCAATAGCCCTATGTGTGCCAAGATTACAGGAATTTTTGTGCTGAATGGAGCAGTGGAGAAGGAAGATTTGCATGCTGGCAAGGGCTACAATAAAGTGAGCCTGTTGCTTTGGCTTGCATAGGCAAGCATCAATACATTTACACTTGCATCAGAGCATTCTTACCAAGGATTCAGTGGTTTCTTGGAGAACATGGTGTAACTGCCTCTCTTCCTCATGGCAGCGTTGCAATGCCTGCTGTCTACTCAGTGTTTTAAAATAAAGATTGTGGTAATAACGTTCCTCCTTAAAAGAGAAAACACAATATATAAATTATATTTTTTATGAAATTTGAATCCCAACCCTAGTCAAAATGAGAAAAGGTAGGAGTCTAGCATATTAATTAAAAGAGAAAGTTGTGATGTATATACAACTTTAGCTGCCTATATATCTGAATTTACTGATCTTGATGTGATAGTTGTCCCCTCATATGCTCATTTTGCATTGCCCAGATGTATGGCAGGTCTAAATCACTTAAATACCTTAGGATGTAATCATAAAAACCATATTTGTGAGTGGTCTACAACTCCTGATTTAAAGGAGAACTATGGGGTAAGTGTTTTTCCCCATAGTTCTCCTAAGGGTCACAAACTAGTGTCCTCCCGTGACCCAAAGCTCAGTATATCGCGAGCTATAGCTCACGGTATACTGAGACCACCGCAGCCGGGACAGATTCCGACATTATTGTCGAGTTCCACCCAGCTGGGTGATTGACAGCTCGCTCTGCCTATCTAGAGGCAGAGCCAGCTGTACCCGCCCCCTCCCCCGTCCGTTCCGCCAGTCAGCGCTGGTGTATCGGACAGGGTAGAGGGGGAATCCCTGCAGGGAGCCGCGAGTGAAAGTCACGGCTCTCTGCAAAGACATGATCGAGAAGTGAGTGATCGACGGTATGTGTTCGCTCACCTCCCGATCTATAGAGCCGACGTGTGACAGTTTCATTGTCACAGGTCGGCTTGAACTATGAGGTTGAGTGAAACTCACTCACCTCATAGTTCTCCTTTAAGGTATAGCGAAACACTGATTATTCATCTTTATTCCAGTACCTTGAAACGCAGAAATGTAGAGCAGGGAATGGCGCTACAAAAGTTATTACATTTGCAGAAAACAGAACACTAATAATCGGGGCTCACAATGTACCAGAGGAAGTTTTCAGAGGTGACCGCTTTAAGTTCTACTTGAAATGAAACCTGTACTTTCAAATGAAGACAGACAAGATTGCACATTATGTCCGTTAGAATTCTTTCCTTTATACCAAATTAGCAATTGGAATAAATTAAAGGAGTTATTAGTAGACAGTGTGCCATCTTCCCCTTTTTTCCCCATTTGGATGTTGTTGGGGCTAGGATTAAGCCTAGATCAGCACCTAAATTCTGCTGGGCTGACTATATATGGCCTAACCTAGAACAGAAGTGTTTACGTCCCGCAGGCAGTAACAGACACGCAAAGAAGGACCCTGCCGGAAAAAAAACCAGAAGAGGAGATAAGGCTCAGGGCTGGAGTGTCATGTGAAAGCAGCATTAGACAAGTAAAGAGGGCATTTAGAAGGGGTTTTTAACCCTAGCCTTAACATGTGCCTCACCCCCTGTTTAATTGCTAATCTTGTTTTTCAGCCCCAAGTAAGTTTCAGTCAGAGCTTATACAGGACGAAGGACTCTCCCCCACATCCAATTTCTTGGGCCTGTCAAATATTTGCCTAGACACACATTCACTGATTTCTTGTTGTGGCTGGAGAGCACAGAAGGTCATAATCTGCAGCAAAGGGGGATGTGCCAAGAAAAAGTTTCAGCCCCTTTATAAACTGGTCCAAAACCACACAATTGCTTTTGCTAGATCTTCAAAACTTACATTCACTTAGAGACCATAAGAATGCCTTCATGGTGGCAAAGGTACTGGCTGTACAACACATGAGACAAACATATAAGAAGGGCTTATTAGGCAATAAATCAAACATTATTTCAGTAAAGTCTGAGTACTTGAATATTCACCATAGGTCAAACGATCATTTACCACCCTCAGGTATGCAAAGGCTTTGAAAGAACTTAGTTCTCACTAGATGATAAGTAAAATCTTAAAAATATGTATTTTATTTTAAAATTCAACATAAAAGTTGTTTTGCATCAGTACACACAAAAGGCACTTGGAGGCTTCCTCAGGAGGACCTCAAACCTGAAAAGCTATTTAGATTTCTAGGTTTGAGGCACTCCCGAGGAAGCCGCCAAGGGGCGAAACATGTTGAGGCGCTTAGAGCAACTATCACCTCTCAATGCACCCAAAAAAGAACAACCAGATCATTGCAACATAACCTGTATTGTAAGGCATATGGACTTTACCAGTTATAAGTACTAATGCCTTTTGTTTCTACTGATGCAGATCGACCTTTATGTTGAATTTAAAATAAAAAAAACATATTTTCAAGATTTTACTAATCTTGGGAGTGAGAACTACCGTAAGTTCCTTCAAAGCGCCCCCCCCCCCAGGCCTTTGTATAGCTGGGGGTGGTAAATGATTGTTCGATCTATGGTGAATATTCAAGTTTATTGTTGTGTGGAAAACAGTCTCACTCCTACTAACCGCCGATATTGAAATTTTTAAAGTCTTAGTACTTACTTCACTGTCATACGCTACACATGTCTGTGTGGAGACCTCTCTCTGTTCAGATGGTTTAGAGGTGACCGCTTGTTGTTGCCAGCCTTGGAGTTGCCGGGAAAGAACTTCCACAACAATTAAAGTTCCTTCTAAGCGATGACGCGCTGGCGCTGACTCGAGTATAAGCCGAGGGGGGCACTTTTCACCCAAAAAAATGGCCTGAAAATCTCGGCTTATACTCGAGTATATACGGTACTTCTTACAGACCAGGAATGACTGAATTAGGAAAATAGAGAACTTTCTGATCCTTCTGAATAGCTGCATGTACACCAGTCTGACCTACACAGAATCATAATCCAGACAAACATGATTTATGAGCCATGTGAATATCTGCAGATTGGACAAATCTGTGCGTATGCAAATTTCAGACTCAATATGCTACTCATTCTCACTCATACTCTAATGACTTATACATTATACATTTATACTGCAATCTGTACTTGGTTCTAGAATTCAGCATTGTCAAATAATGAAACTGTACACTGACACCAAGGTCAGTAAGTGCCAAGGAGACTAAATGGATTAGAGATATATATAAAAAAAAAAATATATATATATATATATCTCAAATATGAATAGCTATTTACTTTGAGACTATGCCATAAAAAGATAAATTACTTTATAATAAAGGATAGAAAAGTAAGCAGTGCATCTCTCCCGCATTAGTTCCCTTATTAACTTCAGGCTTCAGCTTATTTAATATTTGCTTTCTATTGGTTGTACTTGATGAGCATGTCCCTTTTTTCACCCTATGTAACCACGTAAGGCTAGCAATTACTCTAATGTCAATGAAATATTTAACTCATATTAAACCCAACTGCAGCCAAAAACTTTATTTTGGACAGCGCAATGAAGGGTTAAAGCCCCGGAGTTGTATTGCCATCTGTATCCCTCCCCATTTTTGGTGTGGGCATCACAGACCGGAATCCAGGGGTAATTTCCCTCATGACAGAATTTTTAACTGTTCCCCACCGTATCCAAAACTCAAGAAAACATATTTGGTTGAAGATAGGCTTTAAGCAACAAACTCCTTGACCATTAAGAAGTGATAATTTTTTTTTATATATATATATATATTTAAAATTGAACTGCAGACAACAGCTAAACATTAGGTTGGAATATACAGTATATGTGGCATATACTGTATATAACCTGCCAAAAATTGTTATTTCGGTCTATCCAGTCTTTAGACTTGCACTACCCTGCCAGACCTGGCTAGTGAATTGACTTTTTTCTGGTGGAGTTAAGTAATACAGCTAGTATTCCTTCTCTGACCACGGCCTTTGAGTGGACAGTGAAGGCGTAACAGAAGGCTGTTAAGCTCAAACCTCGATGTTAGCACACACAATTTTCATCTAGTGCTGCCTCTCCCCTGCTAGTCTTAGCTCTAATGTACAGGGACAAGAGTGTGATACCAAGGCAAATTCAGGAACTTACATTTTGCATTAAAATAGACTACGACTATGCTTATGTTATCCCTTTACCGACTGGCTGAAAATTTGTTTTGGTTCTTTTGGTTAAGGTTTGCCAATATTTAAAAAAAAAAATTGAAGCCAAAAGGGAAATGAGGGATTAATAAAAGGGACCTTAAATTAAATAAATTGGATTGTATACATGGTATTTTAGGGACTGGTATCCAATAGACTTTTACTTTAAATGATTTGACTAAGCTAATCTGCTTGAGTGGTTTTTACAGGTTATGAAAGAAAGTTAAACCACTGTGCGAGTACATGTAGAAGGTTACTTACTTCCAAAACAAGGAATCCGTCTCTGAGGCATTGTCTTTTGCACTTTTCACTCCTTTGCCTGTCAAGTTCCAAGAAGTGTTCATGCTTTTGTTCAGAAGCATTACAGGTGTAGTCCATGTAATTTCTTCAGCTGTTGATATTGGGGTCATAGAAGTGCCAACTTCATTTTCAGAGACCAGTGTCTCCGGGAAAAAATCTTTACAGACACGTCTACTAAGTGAGAAGACTTCATGAAGCCTAGACTGAGGTGGGATAACCGGGGTAGGGCAGTTACAATTAGCTGATGCAGTAACATCTTGACTCCTTTGTGGATCACAAGCCAAGCTAGAATGACTTGCATTAAGTAAATTAGAGCTGGATGTCAGACCCCCTGTACTGTTTACTTTCGCAGAATAACGTTCTTTTAGTTTAGAATGTGGCGTACTTCCTCCAATAGGGGAAAAACATTTGTCTGCAGATTCTCTTATATCCAAGCCATTCTCTGTGCTATTTTCAATGCCGCTTGAAAAAAACTCATCATCCATGGTTAATGTTTTTGGTGGAAGAGAACATTCATCATCTAAAATAACATGGCTAACAATACTATCAAGTTTGTCGAGCACCACTGCAGAATCCCAAATGGCTAATGAAACATCCACAATTTGCTCAGTTTTATCCTCAGTTACTGCATCACCTAGAAAAGATGGAGGTAACTCCTTAGGTTGGAGATCACGTCCAACACAGCCGTTGTCCATGTCTGCCACAGTCAGCAAGTGTTCATCCTCTTTTCCAAAAATACTGCAGTTTTCAACTTTTTGAGTCAAGTCTGTAATCTCTCCAGATAACATTGGCAAGAGGCAAACTTCAGATTCACCATCAAAATTTGGATTTATTTCATAAGTAATGTCTGCAGCTAACACATTGTTAGATTCAGATATAAATCCAATATCATCAGTAATCTGTGGAGACTCTTCAACCTCTTGAGCTAATACAGCACAATGTGCATCATCACTCAAGTTAACTTTATTTAATGATGATTTGGAATAAAGATCTGCTGATGTCTCCAGAAGCGTTGCAGCTACTGTGTTATTGCAATCATGAACGGAAAGTTTAGGAGAAACAGTTTGTTGGACATCAGTGGGTGAGGTCTCTTTACCTGCTGCTTCTAAAGCCAAGGTAGCCATTGTGTTGCATTCTTCTTCAAGGCATTTATTATCTGTGTTTTCAAGAACTGTTTCTTGGGCCTGATCTGCACATACAAGGTTTGAAAGCAATACACTTTTATTTGGCTGGCTACACCGATAGTCCACTTTCATACTAGAAGACCCCATTAAGCGACCTTGTAATTCTTTGCCTTCCAAGGAGAAAGAAGATTGTTTTGTCGAACTTGCTAAGAAATCATCATCAGGACACGCATCAACCCAAACGTTAACAGGAATGGAAGTACCAACAAAGGAAGTTTCCTGAAAAAGAAATAAGCTATCAACATCATGTTCACCATCATACCCTAAAATAATCCTTCATAAATAAAACAATTAACAGAATAATAAAACATTTTTGTACGTACTATAAAATTAATTTATTGGATTCCATTGAGGGACTCAAAGTCAAACCTTTGGATTATACATCTGCCTACGGGAGGTTAGGAAAAAACTGTAGGCTAGCCCGGGATAACGCCTTCCACGACCAGCATGCCACGACTAGCATGCCTTTTTTAGCAAAGCAGTACCAAAAGCATGATCATAAACAGAGGGTGGGACCTGTGTCCTTCAATAGAATCCAGGAAAAGGACTTTACAGTAAGCACAAAATTCCTATTATCTTTCTCATCCATTGAGGGACACAGGAAGTCTTTAGCCTTCGGGATGTCCAAAACCAGTCCAACTTAGGGGTAAGCAACACAGCAAACAAATGCTAACATGGCCAGGAAAAGAAAATAGAATTGGGGACTGCCTGCAGCTCAAAGAACCATCTGAAAGACCTTATGTCCAAAGCTGGCATCAGATGAGGCGAAAACGTAGACAACGTGTGGCAGCCTTTAAATTTTGAGAAACAGTTACTCATTGGTGAAATGCACAAGCAGCACTCACAGATCTAGTAGAATGCGCCTTGACAGAAACGGTTGGAAGCTGATCCTTGAAACCATAAGCTGGTCTGCCTCAGCCACCTAGCGTTGGGGAATGATAAAAGCTGGTGCACCCTTACGGGGTCCATCTGGGATTACAAAAAAGAATAATTCTTCCTGAAAGCAGTGGCTGAGGTGCTTCTCACAGCCTGAACCACAGCACAAACCACAGCACAAACCACATCCAGACAAAAAAGGGAAATCTCCTTTTGGTGACCTGGAATCCGGGAGAGGGATGTAAGAACAATGTGCTGGTTGAGGTGCAAGCAGAAGTCCTGGGCCTCAACAGCACCTTGTCCCTATGCAAAAGACAGAAAGCGTTCCCTGCAAGGTAAAGCCGCCAGCCAGTTTAGACAATCACCGTGCAGAGGGGATGGTTACAAGATAGTGATAGTTACTTGATAGTGCTGAGAGCCAAACGCTGGTCCAGACCCAAGCTATAGAAGGGGAGGATGCATCCCACAATGAAGCTTGTGGGTGGAAAAGTAGTATGCCTTCCATGTCAGACGGAAGGCCTTGAAAGAAGGCTTCCCAGAATTTAGCAGCATAGGAATCACATGCTCAAATGCCCTTGTCCCTCAAAACCTGGGCTTAGACAGTTGCTAAAGCCAGCAGCCATGAAACAAGATGGCAAATCAGTCCTTGAAAAAGAAGGCCCTGACAATCTAGCAGCGCCCTCAGAGCGCCTGCCATGGGCCTTACAAGGTCGGTGTACCCTATATGAGTCAGTCCAGAGCAATAGGATCGCCAGAATGCTTAATCCTGCAAAGTAAACAAGGAAGACTTTTCAGGGGAGAAAAAGGAATGGATTAAGGGTGCACTGATCCCACAGAGCCACTAGAGCAGTGGTTCTCAACCTGTGGGTCGGGACCCCCTCGGGGGTCGAATGACGATTTGCCAGGGGTCGCCTAGTCAGAAAAAAAAAAACCACCATAGGAATGCATAGCTAGATTCCTATTGGCTATTTCACTTTGCAAAAACCAATAGCAAACTAGCTATTGCACCCGCCCTCTGATGCTGCCAATCAGCAGAGGGGGACCTGAAGTTCTCCACCAGGTCCCCTTCTAGTGATTGACAGCAGCAGAGGGCGGGTGCAATATGTATGTATTCAAGCAAAAAAAATATGTAAAACACACCTCTAGCTATGCATTCCATTTTCCCGGTCTGCAGCTGCAGAGATCGGGAAATGTCTCAGTGCCTGTGATTGGCACTGCACGCTGTCAGCTTCCTGGCGGGCTCGGCACGTGGAGCTGCGAACACGCCTGAGCCCATCCCTATCAGTGACAGTACTGCAGAGTATGTACCTCATACTTTAAATCCAATTCTTCTAGTTCCAGCTGCAGAGCCCGGTCCTGTCTTTGCCTATAACAGTGGTTCTCAACCTGTGGGTCGCTGTGCAAGGTGAGAGTCCTCCTCAGCTCTCTCCTAGAGCAACAGTGTCAGTTGTCCTGCCACGCCTCCAGATGTCGCTGCAGCAGCCGCGTCATCCCTAAATTTTACCTTTGGGGGTCACCACAACTTAGCAAATGTTACCAAGGGGTCCCGGCCCTAGAAAGGTTGAGAACCACTGCACTAGAGCATCCCTGTACCTGGAAACAAACCTGTGTATCTGGAAACAAACCTGTCCAGCTTATTGTTGAACTTGGAGGCCAGTCTCCCCCACCTGCGAAACAGGTCCTGGAATGCCTCCAGGTGTAGGGACCACTCTCCCAGATCCAGGCACTACCAGCTGAGGAAGTCTTCCTGTCAGCCAATTGTCTGTGCCTGGAACGTACACAACTGACAAGGCTGAAACATGAAGTTCTGCCCAGGGCAGGTTCCAATCTACCTCTCTTGCTACAACAAGACTTAGTTCCTCCTGGATAATTAAAGTATACTGCATAAACAGACAAATCGCCCAACAGACCCACATCTTGATCTGGAGATAAGCTCCCTTGACAACCAAATCCCCTGAACCAACAGGGTGCCCAGTATGCTTCTCCGGCCCAAGAGGCTGGTGTCCACCCTAAGAATCCTCCAAAAGAAGAAAGGAAGGACATTCCTGACCCCAGAACTGGATTTCTAAACCATTATGTCAGGGACAACCAGGTCCTCTGTTACATGAATCGGTCTATTCAGAGACCAAGCCAACTTGTGCCATAACAGAATGTTGTGTTGTAGTGGTCTGGAGTGAAACTGGGAAAGCATGACTGTCTGGAAAGAGGCTACCAACAAAACCAAGACTCATGCAAAGTGTAGTGATGATTTTTGAAGGTTTACAATCCACCTGAATCACTGTAATGCCTGGAAGGTCAACATAACATTGCCCTCCTTAACAGGAGATCATCTAAGTGACCTACAATGGGGATGCGATGAGAGGGCAGCAGGGCTAGTTCTGGGGCAAGCTCCTTAGTAAAGACCCTAACTGATGACGAAAAGCCGAAGGGCAGGGCAACAAAAAGTTAGTGTAAGGTCTCCACAGCATACTTTAGGAATTGCTATTATTTCCAGCCGCTGATAGGAGACTTGACACCGGTGTTCTATCAATCCCTCGGACTCGGCAGAAGAGGAGGAACGGGGGCTTTTTTACAAACTTCATATTTGTAAAAAAGTAACAAATTGGTGATAAAATGTATGCCTACATAATTGTATCACCTTGCAGCATCTTACAGCGTTCGGTAATGCATCACAACACGCTCCTGCGCATAGGTGTCGAAAGCATTTAATTTTGAAAAAGTTTAAAAAGAGAAAAAAAATGCATTGTAACACCGCACGGCAGAGCATGTAAACACACACTAACACACGTGTTACGTGCACCATGTGTGCCTGCTGGTGTGAATGGGATTTTCCTCACCGAGATGATGTGCACGGTCACATGTCCTAGTCACATGTGCCAAAGTTCCAGGAAGTAAAGGGAGATATATTAATCTGCCCTTAGTAAAAAAAAAAAAAATGGCCACTGCCAGAGGAATGGGGAAGAAAAGAGAAATAAGGTATGGAAAGAATAAAAATCCTGCAATTATCCAGAAGTAGATGTTGGTACATTGTCATTACTAAATATTTCTAAAGGTGTCTGTTGTTGTTTTAGAGATATGGCTAAAGATCGCAGATGCAGCAGTGCCGTCCGTCCGTTTTTTTACTAAGGGCGGACGGCAAGAGGTTAAAGTGAATCTGGGGTTAAAGACCAACTTCATGCAGAAAAATTGTGAAGAACAAAGCTGGCCATTCACCTATAGATTTTCTGCAGATTTCTATGGTCAGATGGACCGACGAGCAAGATACTGAAGCTTGGCCCAGCGGGCTCGGCTTGGAAAGCTGTTAACCCAGAGTTTGCTCGAGTTAACAGTCAAGCTTAGGTAGGTTACTGGCAGGGAGTTCACATTCCATATGCCAGGTCCAATCTGGCGGGGATCTGTACGTTAGGTGCAGAACCTGCACCAGTTTAAATCTCACGTTGAAAAAAGAAACTGGCGTGGGTGGTGGACCTTAAACAAGTTTATCTGCTTTGTTGATGTGGCACACGCCACTCAGGCCATTTCCTGCATCATAATAATGGTGCAGGAAGGTTTGTTAATTCGTCCTAACGGTTACTACTTCTGTGCACAAACATGCATAAAATGTTTTGGATGTGTTGTTCAATATTGCTATGAACTTTTTTTACCTTATCTAGAAGAACGGTGTTGCTTGATGGCTTTGCAAGAGAGAGTCTCTGGTTATGTAAACTATTTGGGTCAAGGACACCAAGTGCCTTCAGTGAAGTCCTTCCAACAGATTTACGGTGCACCTAGAC
>NW_017306449.1:549097-568752 GCF_000935625.1 Nanorana parkeri | reverse complement strand
GGGGGGAGGGGGGGGGGGGGAAGGAGTAAAAAAGCAAGTAAGATTTTAATTATTTTAGCGTTATTCTCATACTTAAAGTCAAAATGTTATAAAGCCATTTCAAATGCTGAATAACTCACTTCAAATGGATGCTGCTTCCTGATGTTTAAAAGTTTGAGCTTCCTGCAAAATTAGCTGGTCCCCCTGAGCACTGACCCCGATATCTTGTTTAGGGTGGCTCCTTTGCAGGGTCCTATGGTGCCACCCTTGTGTGGGCTAGTACACACAAGCCATTCCCCTCCCCCTGCTCCTTCACTCCTTCCTTCTCCCTTTAACAACATAGTAGATGGGACAGCTGCTGGAGACTGCTCTGTCCCTTGTACTGGACAGGAAGTTCAGGGAAGTAGAGCTAAGATAATTGGAGCTGTTTGGAAATGTGAGGACTAGAAGTGCTTGGGCACAAATGTATATTGTTTGACCTGAATTCATTTGTGAATAAAAGTTTGAGAGTTTAATTCTATGTTGACAAATTAAATCTATAAAATACACCCCCTGACATTACATAATAGAAAAGCAGTATAATGCCAGTTATCAGAATTCAGTCATATTTTTTACAGGTGACAGAAAAATACAAACAGTATAACAAATTATTTTATTCAAAAACTGCCTGGATAGACCAATAGTGTCAGAAGTAAAAAGAAATCTAATTTTTTTCTTTTATTTTCAACTGGTGATCTTCCCACATCCAGTCAGAGGGTGACAATGCTCATTCCTGCACTGCATTTATGGAGGATTACAGAACACCGCCTCCTAGGGCAGCAACAACTAATCAATTTAATCGATAATGAGAATCATTGTCAATTAGTTGATTCCGATTAGTTCAATTCCCCATCGCCGCTCTGCTCCTCTGTTCTTCTCCTCAATGGGAACCGCTGCATGCCGCGCTCTGTGTCCCCGTCCATTAGAGAAGACACAGAGCGCTGCAGCCGGTGCCCAGCAGGGAGTAGAGCCCGCTGTGCTTCTGCATTCCCCCGCTGCTGTGCTGTGTGTTCCTCTTGCCGTGCCTTGTTCTGTGCCGCGTACTTCCTCCACTTCTGCCGGCGATAGAAAGTCGGCGTCAAGTCTCCGATCCAGCAGCTGGAAACAATAGCCAGTCTGCTATTGGCTATTTTAAATTGCAGTAGCAATTGCACCTGCCCACTGCCTGCTGTCAATCAGCAGAGGAGGACCTGAAGAACCTTTTCCTTCAGTTACCTTCTGACTGGCTATTGTTTCCAGCCACTGCCTGCTGTGTTGACATTCATCTGCCTCAGTAGGCAGCTGTCATTCCTCAGTGAAGTGTAAAAGGTGACACTGGGGGCTAAAAGAGAACCTGTCACCACCAATGTGCTATCACATAGGGGGATTGTGAGCCGCCCCCCGCCCCCCCCCCATGTGATAATGAGGTAAAAAAAAAGTGAATAATAAAGTTTTAAATAAAATTAAAAATAACCCACAAACATTTAAAGTCCCCCAACCCTGTGCATACTAACGGAAACACAAGTTGGGTGCACCTACTTAGAAAAAAAAAAAGGACAATTGAGCTATTCGCCTGGTTATTTTAAATAACAGATGGATTTTTTTTTTTATCTGATTAATCGAAAAATTAATTGGCCAACTAATCGATTATGAAAATAATCATTACCTGCAGCCCTACTGCCTCCATAACAAAGGGGGGTGTTCTGTAGTTCACAGAGGTGAGCTGGGCAGGGTTAATAACATAGTTTGAGAGCATCGCAGAGTACACAGAACACGTAAGCTCACAGCATTACTGGAAAGATTGAGGTAAGGTAAAAAAGGTAAATTTACGAAAACTCTTTCAATAGTGTATATAAAAACTTACAACTGTCTGTGTTCCCGGGATCTGATTTTCATTTGAAGCAGGGCTGGCAGGAGACAACATTTTCTCCTAATGTTGTTTCTTCACTGTCAAAAAGAATTTTAACATGGGTTGAACTAGTATAAAAAAGAAGAAATTTTAGGTTAATTGCTAGCACTGAAGTGTAACAAAACGATTTATGTTCCGGCATTTCCAGTTAAAGCCACTGTAAGGATACAATCAGCTACAGGTATAACAGTGAACATTAGATATCACAAATGATGATGAGACATTAGTCAAGAATATTTTCATCAGCTATTACTCGTGACACAAAATTAGCAGTCTAGAAATACAAAGAGGTAAAAGGTAGGAAATCTTCCTATATGTAAGGATTTTAGAAAATTATAATGTCAGAAATCTTGAGGAAAGAATAATTTGTCATTTAGAAAAGCATATTTTTCCAGTATTTAGGATTTAGATGCACTCTGCAATAAATGTGCCAACATTTTCTGGTACCGTTTGGAGCTCCCTCTACACCAGGAGGTGCCCATTAGGTCTAACGCGATCTACCAGCCGATCGCAAAGCAATCCCTGGTAGATCGCGATGTCCTGTCCTCCTGTCATGGGGCTTCTCTGGATCCCCGCTGCCCTCCCCCATCTGCATGCAGCGAGGATCCGAGAAGTTAACGAAGCGTTGCAGGCGGCGGAGCCGCTATCACAGCAGCACACTGAGCGGTGAGAGAGAGAGAGAGAGGCGCTCTGCCTGGATCTGACAGCCGGCGGCTCTCTCTCTCCTCACCGCACATGATGCTGTGACAGCGGCTCCGTCTGAATGCCCCCCCTCCCCCAACGGCCGAAGTGCTTTCCTCACTTCTCGGATCCCCCGCTGCCTCTGCCCAGGAGAGCAGCGAAGATCCAGAGGAGAAACTGAGCCCCCCTGTGTACGTAGTCGAGCGGCAGAGGATCGGTACATATCAATGATATGTACCAATCCTCTGTGCAGGACAAACACTGGAGCGATCAGCTGATCACTCCAGTGTTTGTAAATAACTGGGGACACAGTGCTATCCCCCAGTTATGAATGAACAAGATTTTACATCACTTCCTGTTCACTCATAAGATTCTCAATGGGGAGTAGCACTTAAAAAAAGATTAAAATTAAATAAGAAATAATCAAAAATAAATGTAAAAAAAAATCCTGGAGGCGGGGCGATGTCACACGCCTGCTGGGGGGGGGACACTTTTTGTTATTGCCTCGGGCGCAAAAGGAGCTAGCTACAGCTATGCTCCCCGCAAACGGAAAGGGGCAGGACACCTCTCCCGTGTGCAACGTAGGCCACACGAGCAGCGTGGGAGGACAGGACGCCAACGCCTCTAGAACGCACTGGAATGCAAGCCGGCCAAATCCCTGCATTCAGGGGCAGGGGGGGGCGTGGGTTTGTATTAAAGTCAATGGCACCGCAGCCATGCCCCCCGCCCACAGTGCGATCGCCTGCCTGCATTCCGGTCCAGTGCAATATGCAAAAAATAGTGCTTGCAGCATTTTTGCATATCGCACTGGACCAGAACGCAGGCACTAATGCGTTCCGGGTGCGGGCAATAGCACTGAGGGGCGTGGCTGCGGTGCTATTGACTTCAATGCACCGCCATGCTACCACCCCCCGAATGCAGGTGTTTTTTCGTTGGTAGATCTCATTGAGCTTGTCATTTGAAAAGTAGATCTCCGAACAAAATATTGTGGGCGCCTCTGCTCTACACTGTTAGTGACATATTTATGAACAATGAACAGACAGAAACATGGAGGCTGTCGCTGACGTCTCCTAAAATTGTCTGGTTGTACTGTTGGTACATTGCTTAAAACCAGTATAAAGATAAAGAAAAACCTTCTCTGACTTCCTTTCACTGCATTGTTTAGAGTCAGTTATTCAGAAAAGTTGCTGCCAGACACAAGCAGGCAGCGAGTACATTTAGAAAGACACCAGTAATGCAGTAATAGCAGCCTACATATTTCTTTCATGATGGGTGTACTGTGAAATTGAATATTCTTGCATGAGCCAAAAAACTGGTTCTAGGACACAAATCTAAAATTCAGGTCAAGTTCTATTTTTTTTTAAGGTTTTGTGTAGAGTAGAGAAGGTCTTCATTGCTGTATCTATCCCTATTGGGTAGATCATCGTTTTTCAAGCACTGTGCCGCGGCACACTAGTGTGCCGTGAGATATTGTCTGGTGTGCCGCGGCTTTGGCTCACAAATAGACCAATCATACCGGTGCGAGAGCAGGGGACGCGGGTCGGCAATGGAGCCGCGAGGAGAGCTGGGAGCGTGGAGCAGCATCATGAAAAAGGTGTGCCTTTGCACAAAAAAGGTTGAAAAACACTGGGGTAGATTACCCCTTCTATTTGTACTTGTTACTATTGATAAGTTAGCCTTTGAATAAACGGCATCAGATGCTCTTCCAGTATACAATCTGTGTATTGGTTTATTGCAGAGTACGATACGCATCAGTTCACACCTCAGATTAGGATGATAGTGTGACAACTTTACATACAACATCCAAAACTTTATATACGCTATCTATGGGCACATTTTTAAGGAAGAAGTAGGAGTTTCCCTAACTAACTAACAATAAATGGATTAGTACATGACTTTATGAGGTTAGTGTCCAGCTGTGACGGTCACCCTGACCTGTCACCGGCTATTGATAATTAATGGTTTCTAAGAAATGCATATATGGACGTCAAACCATAAATCAACACCACAAGCAGACTGCGTGTCATTCTAACCTACATGAGAATGGAGACCGGGGGCAGCGTAGATGTGGAGAAAGAAAAAAAGTTACCGTAAGTAAAATAGAAAGTCAGAGAGAGGAATAGCTACTTTAAAAAAGCAACTATAAATGTTCCTCTATTGCTGAGCAAAGCCGATTGAAGACCTGACACATTACTGGTTGGATGCCTGGGTCCCCAGCCAAACTCTGTGGCTCTTCCTTGCGACAAGACACAGGATGGATATAGGAGTTGGTAGAAGGAACCACAGACCACGGCGGGGAAAGCAGGCATCCCATACCCAGAAATGTGTCCCATGTGAAAACCCTTTGGCTGCCTTTGCTCACCAAAGCAGAGATTTACGAAGAGTCAGCAGAACAGGTACGTGTAAATGGTGTTTTTTTATATCAGTGACAGAGTCATTTTAAAGAGGATCTTCACCCCCATTTCATGTTGTTTTTCTTTAAATGCCATCTAACCTTTTTCTCTGGGTTACCCCCCAAACATAACCTCACAACCAGCAAATTCTGCATTGTTCCATGGCAGGGGTGGGCAAACTTCAGCCCTCCAGCTGTTGTGGAACTACAAATCCAACGAGGTATTGCATGATTCTCACAGCCACGACTCCCAGAGACAGATGGGATTTGTAATTTCACCACAGCTTGAGAGTTGGAGTTTGCCCATTCCTGTTTTATGATGATCCACCGCTGCACACCTGGTCCCACAGCACCACTTTCCACTCTGACATCATCAGGAGGCACCTGTCTATTTACGAATCTTTGGAGCTGGCCCCCTGATGACGCATATGTACCGCGGAGACTTCAGTGGGCTGACTGCATGGGGGGGTTGTCAAAAAAAAAAAAAAAGTATTTACAAAAACAATGATAAATATCTGGATTATGTGAGAGGGGGCAGGGGGGTTAGGAGAAAAATGACGTGAAAAGGGTGAAGGTCTTTACTGCCCCTTTTATCCATTGTGTGCACACAGTAAACAAGGGAGCAGGTCATTTTATGAAGCATACAGGCTACATGAGGCTCCCCCGCACATATACCCCGGTTCATAGAGGGAATGCAGACTTGTGAACGAAAAGGGCGATAGTAGCTGCCATATCCCACCAGATACCAGGCTACACTTATGCATCCGTCCCTGGAGCGCTCTCCATGACACACACCTCGTACTCCTCCCGGACTTTTACCTCACAATCTTTCTCACCTCGGCCCTCCGTGCTCCGCAAGCGCCACCAGTTCAAATAAATCTCGCGTAGTACGATTGGCTACCGCTGAGCAAATCACAAACTGGGTCATCTGTGCGTTCCACGCCTCTTTTTCGATTCACCAATAGGGTACAGTGATATCACGTGACGCACTTAATCTGTTTTCATTCCTCTTGTCTGGGGGGGCCTAAATATTACGTCAGAGGGCTGAAAAAGTGGTCACGTGGCGCCATGTTTTGACAGCCGATCCGTTTAGATGTGGACGTGTTATACTGGTTTAGTTACACTGATATAGGCCGGTCATTGTTTTATTGAACTTGGCCGTGTGACTGTGACCTGCTCACCGAAGCCACTAAAAAAAAATGTAATAGTTTCCAATGGCAGAGCAGTTTATGTGTAAATATGTCAGAATGTATCAGCCTCTGTAGCAGGGAGACTGCCAATGTTCATGTGCTCTGCATGTGTGCTTGTTCAGTCCAGGAGTAATGCTGACATCTTTTACTGGCCGTGTGATCTCTTCTCTATTGATATGTATCTGACAGTATAACCCTACAGGTAGTGGGGAGAAGAGACTCAAACAATAAGAAGCCTTCATTCTAATCATGGCATAGCACAGTAATCCAGGAGTATTCAGGAGAGTGGGGGTGAGCCATGCAAATCATTGCTTTAGACCCAATTGACCAGATGCACATAGGGCTGCCACCTTTCCTTTATGTGAAACCTGAACACAGCAATTTGGGGGGGGGGAATATTGAGGAGTGAGAAGCAGCCAGGAAAAAGAGCAAGAAAAGACAGCCAGGGGAGGGAGTAAAGAGACCGGCTATAGAGGACTACAGCAATACATTATACAGCAATACAAAATAATATGAAGCTACATACTCGGTGTTGTTCTGGGTTGGCGCCCTGATGTCTCCAGGTGGTCTGTGCGGGCTCTCAGTCTGTCAGGTGAGTCTTAGGTGTACTGTGCACACTCTCAGGTGGGCTATGCACCTCTCAGGTGGGATATGTGGCTCTCAAGTAGGCTGTGTGCTTTCTCCCTCTGTCTGATACCACTTCGTCCCAGTCCCAGCTGGTCATGGAGGAGAAACAGAGGGCGGGACTAGTCTCAGCGAGAGCTGCCGCAGACCAACAAGCGAGCTGACAGCGCCCAGCAGTATGCAGCTTTCTTAGGGAGCCACAAGTCCAGTTTAATTATTGTGCCCGGGAGTGAGGCGGGCTGACACCCGAGCACAAAATTCCAAACCCAGACTGTCCAGGTGAAATCCCGGACGGGTGGCAACCCTGGATGCACATCCAGAAATGCTTTTAAATAATGCAAATATTGCCTAATATTATAGAACTATGTATTCCAAACTACATATAGCTGTTTCAGGCTATTTAGCCATGATCCGTACAGTGTATGAAAACCATAGAGTAGGGCTTGGAACCCAGCGAGACATTATTGATGAAACACGAACAACACTAATACTATAATATATAGACACTGAGTGGCCAGATTATTATGACCACTGAAAACATTTCCTGTCCTAGGGTGACAACAGTGTTTCTCTATAGATACAGTAGAGTGAGTGAACTGAGTCGTCCTAGAAAAGGTCAGTGTTGCTGCCAGGTTCACCAGCTGACAGTAAAAGATAAAAGAAAGCTTCCTCTAAGGGCTGGTAAGCTGCTGTATATCATATTTTTGTTCTTGGGTTTAGACACCCTTTAGTTTAATGTATTACTATGTGCAAAATAAAAAGTACTAGTTTTCCCATCTGCCCATTGCTTATGTATTAAGAGAAATAACATCTTACATATAACATTTTACATACTTTTTCTCAGGTTCCTAGGGGATATTCATCACCTAGCAATCAACTCACTCCCCCTTTTTTCCCTATTCTCTCTTTATATCCTCTTTTCTCTTAAGCTGGCAATACATACATACATACAGCCTGCTGGCTGAACGAAAGAAATCAAAACAGATTCCTCCATCCACGCTAAAATGCCGGGATATTGTGTTTTGATAGCTGCCACCCGCAGACCCAGCTTATTTTTCAATTGACTATGCAAGCTGGGTAGTGCCAGCAGGGCCACCCACAGTGTGAATCTCAGCAAATTCGAGCAGTGTATGGCCATCTTTAACTCTCCTCCTCCTATACTTTTTTTCTAAATGAATCGCTCTCGCTCCATTACATTTCCCATACCATATCCCCCCCCTCCCCCTTTCAATGCAAATCCATACCTAATTTAAAAATTCTCTACTCATTGAGATCCCAACCTAAGCATGACCTTTAGATCTTCATGTTTTACCGGGTTGGACACTATAATGTTTACAAAATGTGAAATTAGACTGAACCTTAACCAAACTGCTCTTTTACTCCAGGAACTCTATTGGGGGCCCAGATTTTGTACCTTCTAAGTTCAAATGTACCTTTGTACAATGTTCCTAGTACCAGGCCAGTGATCCTCACAGTACTGCTTGGAGCTGCACAGCCTTTCTCTCGAAAATTCTTAGTACTGCACATCAACATTTTGGCTACATTTATTCCTATAGGAAAGCTGTACTCATTGTGGCCTCTGGTGTTTGCTCAGAGTATGATTTTCCCATAAAAATGATGCGGCCGTGCTACACATGCACAGTATGAATTTCCAGAAGAAAGGCCACACAGTAAAGTTGTCAGACAGGCTTAAGATAAGTTTTTCATTTAGTGGGCAGTACTTTTGTACTTTAAATACATTAACTGGAGCTGCTTAAAAAGTGCTGGCTGGAGTTAGACGTTAATTCTTTCAGACTCTTATGGCCCTCTAAACATCTAAGACTAACCTGCTGTGTTATTGTAATGACAGACTGCATTAGATATGTATTTTTTTTGCCCATAGTTGCACTTGAAGTTAATTTCCTGTATTCTCTCCATCTTTCTTGCAGTACAACGTACATCCTACAAAATATCCCTAAACCATCTCTAAATACTGCATAATGTATAAGAGAAAATACACAGCTTATCAACCAACATTCCATCATTGGGGTCTAAGAAAGCTGTTCATGTAATGTCTTTTAATAATCATTTCTATTTACAATCATGTCTAGGTTACTCTCCAATCTCTTCCCATTAACGCTTAAACCCATGCATACATATCAATACAGTAATACCTTGTTTTACAAGTAACTTGGTTTGAGAGTGTTTTGCAAGACAAGCAAACATTTCTGAAAAAGATTGCCTTGATATACAAGCAATGTCTTGCAATAAGAGCAACATTTTGTAGAAAAGCACCACCCGAATAAGGCTGTAGCAGTGCGAGCGATGAGTCTTTTTAACGACAACGCAATGTCACATTGGAAAGATTCCTTGTTAAGGTTTCACGAAATGAAAAAGATTCCACTGAGCCAAGAGATAGCAGTGTTTCCGTTAGTGATAGTGAAAGTCATCCTACACAATAATTCTCCTCTCGCTCTCGTCCCCCTCACACCAGCCACAAAGTTACCCGTAATTGGTTTATTTTTCTTTATATTTTGTACAGTATTATATTACAGTATTGTCATCATTTTTTATATGCATATTTTTGGGTTGTGGAACGAATCATCTGAATTTCCATTATTACCTATGGGGAAATTGGTTTGATATACAAGCGCTTTGGATTACAAGCTTGCTTCTGGAACGAATTATGCTCGTAAACCAAGGTATTACTGTACTCAGTTAAAGGACATACTGTATATATGAACTATCTTACTTGCTGAAGGATTTGTAATGTTTGCAGCCAGACTTGGATTCCAGACAGCATAGCCAGGTCCTTCACTCTCTGAGACCTCTCAGCAGAACATTCTGCACTTGAGAAACACAGCCTGGTCTAGGACCTACCCCTGCTGGTGATCATCTCGTGCTTTCTCCAACTGTAACCATTCTTACACATAGCTCTATGCAATTGTTTATATGTGCTTGGACCTAATATTTAATGGTGTTTTTCTTGCAACAAAACACAGAAAATAATAAAAGAACCACGGAAGACAAGTGACTGTAAAGTAGTAAAACACCAGTTTATTGTGAAAATTTAAAACCTTATCTTATGGTGAGTACAAATGAGTATTCAATCATTAGAAAGCAGTATAGCCTAATAGCTAAAAAGCAAAAACATCCATACAGGATAAATAGGAGACTGTAGCAATGATAAATAAAGGCAATGGGTGGAAAGTACTTAACACTCTTAAATTTAGCATGAGGCTCCACAGTTTAAGGCAGCAGTTGAATTGATGTTCTTATATGTTGTTGCAGGTGATGTATTTTAGGCTGGGTGTGGAAACTGCAAGGTCTCTGTAAAATCACAGTCAAAGTCTTCAAAGACGTCAGTTTCTGACAAGTCCATATCTTCTGATTTCCGCATGGATAACACAAGATCTACTGGGTACTTCTGAAGAAGTGAGGGATCAAAGGTTATTCCTCTGAAGAAAACATGGCTCTGGAACTGATGGAAGTGGCGTAGCCTCTGTCTTGGAACCTTACACAGGAGCTAAGAAAGTCATAACACCTTTACATCAGTTACAATCAGACATATGCAAAAATCACTATTAGGTAGGCTAAACTAGACCTTGAAACTGTGAGATAAGCCAAGGCATTTGGTCACATGAAGGAGAGGAGCAGTCAATCCGAACCCTGGTCTTTCTTTTCAGCAGAGATCATATAAAAATGTATGAGCTAAGGATAACTAGTCCTGGAGTGAAAAAGTTTGCTACACATGGATAGTTTCTTGATAGTGACAACCGCAAGGGACACTATAGGAAGTCTATGAGCCTCAGTCTAAAAGTAACACAGAACATGACATAATAACACTTGAACCATTTTCATTGGGTAAGACAGATTCTTTTAGACCTTCTATGCAGTTAAAGGAGAACTATGGGGTCAGTGTTTTTTCCCATAGTTCTCCTTAGGGTAACGGGAGGACACAAACTAGCGTCCTCCCTTCACCCTAAGCTCAGTATACCGCGAGCTACAGCTCGCGGTATACTGAGCCGCCGGAGCGGATCCCGACGTAGATGACGGGATCCGCCCAGCTGCGTGAGTGACAGCTGGCTCTGCCTATCCGCCACATACAGCCAGGTGAAGACTAAAGAGGACACAGAAACTAAGCAAAGAGTTAGGCTTGAAGTTTTCTAAAATGATAAAAACTTTTATATATTTGTGAATGGTATTATTTATATATTGAGGTAGGATTACAATGACATGGAATGAAAAATCTGCTCACCGTTTTTCAAAATCGCTGCACTCCTTCAACACACATTGAGTTCTCCCCTGGCATTGCCTTCAGCCACGCTACAGAGCCGCTGTCATCCAAAAACTGACAGGATGACAGCGGCTCAGATCAGAAGACGCTCGGCCATCCTGAATTGGGGCCAGCCCCCCCCCGACGGTGATTTTTTTTACGGATCCCCACTGCCACAGACCCTACAAGCTTATAGTAGAACTGTAAATGCCAGGTCCGTACGGCGTACTGAGCTGGCCAGCTGGAAGCACTTTTGTTGCTCCGTACGACATACGTCCTTGGCAGCGAAAGGGTTAACTGTAGCACATTGAAAGGATCATTCACACTTCTTCAAAGAAACGCGTTAGAAATGTTCTTATGTGTAAAAATGAGCACTTCAGACACTTGCAAGTGTTTGTTACTGCTCAGATACTTTTTACTACCTGGTAATTGAAAGTGATGTTCAGATCCTCCCTTACTTTACCAGTGTAATAATATTTCTATACTTTGAAAATAGCTTTAAAACCATTTACGGCATACCTCTTTTAGAAGAAAGGACAATCCTTGGCTTAGAGACTCCGGAATATTGAATGCTGCTTGATTGACAAACTCCAACATACTTATGTGGTCTCTAGCACATCGAACTGGAAACTAAGATAAAGTACAACCCAGTTAAATGCTGAGTACAAGGCTTGGCTATATTATGCATATAAATGCCATAACGTGTTCCTTTACCGCTCCAACTGCCAGTGCATACAGCAAGACGCCCAAAGACCACCAGTCAGCTGAGTGGCTGTAGGGACCTCCAGAAAGAACCTCAGGAGCTAGAAAAACAAGATAATGTACATAACATACAGGATGAATATTTACTGTTTATAGAATTAGGGTTCAGAGGCTTTGCCAACATCCTCTAGGCCCTAATGAAAATTATGACAAAATATATGTCTTTAATATTACTAACATATTCCATACACACAAAGACCTCAAACATAATAACAAAATAATCCCTGCAGGGGAGAAGACCGTGAGCTGAGTGATCAGCGGTTACATGATCATCTCTCAGTATATAGAGCCGATGCGTAACAGCAGCAGCTCTAAGTATTGGGAAGCGTATATTTTACTTTCTCAATATTTCTTCTTTAACATTTAGTGGCTACAGATAAGTACAAGACATAATATTGCAAGTGGCAGAGGAGGAACTATTTTCTTCATGCTCTCAGCACATCCTGCACACTCTCTGTACGAGTTTTCTATGGATATGTGTGTATTCTTCAAGTGCCAGAACGTCCAATTTGTACAGCATTGACTATAGCGGCACGAGCCAATGCACTGTGTTGGAACAAATGCTTATAGTCCAATTCAGGAGTGCACAGTAAAAAGATACAATACCGCAACTGAACTGAGTAAGCATTGTCACATTATAAAAGGGGGGCCTTTGAATATACTGTACATTGCAGACAGGATCACCAGGTATGATTTAATTAAAAGAAAGAAATCTAAAAGAAAAAAACAAAAACCTTTTTCATATTACAGGAATATTTACAACAACATATTTGGTTTATGTTTTGGGGTTTTGTGTTTTTTTAAATATACTTTAACCCCATAAAGCTGCAGCCAACTGTGTTGCAGCTTTTAAAGCTTTGTGCATTTAACACGTTACCTCCTTAACAGCTAGTCATGCAAAAAGTGGTCTTTTTCTTATGTCTGACTGCTGTTTAATGTTCACATTCAGTGTGCTTTCCTCTTACCCATGTATTGTAGGGTACCACATATGGTATATGCACGTTCTCCAAAAGGAAGTTGTCGAGAAAGTCCAAAATCTGACAATTTCAAATGTCCTAAAGAAAAAAAAAGAATGTTGTTAGATGTGTCAGATAGGTTTGGAAGTGTTCCCTTAGTGCACTTTACATTATAGCTTCCTGGTAGCACAATGTTTTTGGTTAGTTACCCTCCCTAAAACCTGTTGCTAGCTGAGATATGAATTATAGTTACTAGGTCACCCCTGAACATACTTTGAGCTACTGGATATGTTGATTACTGCTTATGATAACAATGATTTGGTGAACCCCTGAGTCTTTGGTGTGCTCCTAATCTATCTCCCCACTTCAGCCGGTTGTTTGTGGTAAGGTCTGGTCAACACTGAGTGCTTTTTAACGCTTTTTCTGCCCCAACAAGCTTAAAAAAAATGCCCCCCCAAAATCCCATTAATTTCTATGGCCCTATTAACGTCTGAGCATTTTGTCGCATTAAGAAAAATGCCTGTTGCTGGAAAAAGTACATGAACTTTTTTGGGGCATATTACGGCTCTTACAGGCCCCATAAACTCAATAGGAAATGCTTGAAAATGCATGCTTGCTGTGTTTTTGCACCGGTTTTACGCATGTTTGCTCATTAACATCAATGCTCTTTAATCTGCTCATATAAACGGCAACCGGATTTATGCGCGTCTTTATGAGCAGATTGAAGTCTGGCCCCATAGACTCAATAGGAAACACTTGAAAACGCGTGTTTGCTGTGTTTTTACGCATGTTTTCAGTGCGTTTGTAACATTAAACATCAATGCGCTTTAATCTGCTCATAAAAACGCATGATCGGATTTATGCGCATAAAACATGAGTGAAAACATGCAAAAAGTGCACAAAAACACGCATCAAGACAGCACATAGAAATGCACAAAAACGCAGTCGCCATGTGAACCCAGCCTAAAGTTGGACATACACTGGCAGATTTTTGTATAAACGTTCATACAAAAATCCCATCACAAGATTTGATAATGCCATCAGAGACTTGATGAATGTTGTTCGACATTTTGTCTAATTTTAACATTTGATTTTGGATGGAGTTTCCCTAACAAAAAAACATTTACTGTTAGAATTGTTTGAGAAAAATGTCCATCTTGTTCGTTTGATCTTTTTCCATCACTACAGTTGAACATGATAATCATTTTGACCCTTTTAACTATTAGAAAATTGAACAAACATTCTGAAAATGTTTTTTTATTTTTTTTACACAATTCTAATGGTTTCTGGCCAGTATATGATATATTGCCTTGAACCATTTTGAAAGCCCTCATCGTGTAATCTATCATGTTACAGACTGCATACTTCTTTTGATATCAGACAGAATAGTGCTATGGCACACTGGCAACAGTACCCGTGCAGCAAGGATATGTTATACAGATGAATTCTGAGGTCTAAGCAACACCACAAATTGTTGTAATGGGTTTTACTTACCTCTTTCGTCTAGTAATATATTTTCCATCTGCAATAGCACAATGACGGCATTATTAGAAATGATTTGAAATAAGATTGTGTTCTGAAAGTGTACTTTTATGAAATTTATATTGCTGGTTTGTCCCTGCTGGGGAGATTCACCCCTCTATCTGTCCTTTTGACCATTGTCACAAAAACAAATAGTGAAGGGAAATCCGAAATGTTAAAGTTGTCACCAGAACACAAGGTGAGGGTAAATCTTCATGTAAATCAACATGGACACAGATAGCAAAAACTTAACGCAGTTTTCCAAACCCCTTCAAAACTTAAAATACATGTTGGCTGTACATACGCCATAAAGTGTACATAAATTTGTTTCTTCAATACATCTGAACAGATCTGATAGAAGTGACACTAAACTCAGGAGTTAAACCTTAAAAATGCATTCAAGCAATTTAAAGGAGAACTATGAGGTGAGTGCTTTTCACTCACCTCATAGTTCTAGCCGACCTGTGACAATGAGACTGTCACAGGTCGGCTCAGTAGATCGGGAAGTGAGCGAACACATACCGGCGTTCGCTCACCTCTCGATCCTGTCACGACTCTCTGCCGTGACAGGGGAGAGGCTGGATTCCACCCGCTCCGATCCGCCAGCGCTGGCGGAACGGACGGGGGAGGGGGCGGGTACAGCTGGCTCTGCCTCTAGATAGGCAGAGCCAGCTGTCAGTCACACAGCTGGGCGGATCCCGGCACAATTGTCAGGATCCGCTTCAGCTGCGGCGTCTCAGTATACCGCGAGCAGCAGCTTGCGGTATACTGAGCCTAGGGTGACGGGAGGACACTAGTTTGTGTCCTCCCGTTACCCTGAGAACTATGGGGAAAAGCCGTAACCCCATAGTTCTCCTTTAACTATTAATAGTACTCGACCTTATTGATGCATCACTCAGCTGTAGATCCTCAAATCAAATCTGAATTGGTGCTGACACTGTCCTTCCTTCTGGAGGGTGGCTACTTTTGTTCCCCATGGTCCCTTTGTGTGTTGTAAAGTAGCCACCGCTCCAAGCTTGCTCCAGTAATGGACTATAACTTCAATACAAATTAGAAAACTAAACATTATTATAATCTATCTTTCCGTCTAATCTTTATGTTGTAAAGTAGCCATCGCCCTAAGCTCACTCCTGTGATGGAATACAATCTCACGTTTAGTTTACTAATTTGTATTGAAGTTATAGTCTATTACGGTGGCAAGCTTAGAGTGGTGGCTACTTTACAACACACACAGGGACCATGGGGAACAGAAATAGCCACCCTCCAGAAGGAAGGACCGTGTCAGAACCAATTCAGAGATGATTTGAGGATCTACAGCTGAGTAATCCACAAATAAGATACATTTTTTTAAGAATTAACTCCTCAGTTTAATGTCATTTATATGGAAAAAAAAATAGAAGGACCAATCAGCCTCTAGTAGATGGGATGATGAATGTTTTTCTCACTTAAACCATCAGAACAAGATTTATTGTTTGATATAAGTTGGTAGACAGTTAGTTGTAATTCTCTGTATTACTACATCCAAACAAATGTGTCTCATATACTTTGACCTTGTAGAACACAAAAATAGTTAGAATTATTACAACATAAAACTAGCTGAACAGATTTACGTATTTCAACTGTGCGTTTAGTTATGTGCTTGGAATTCTGCTTAAAATCCACTTGCAACAGACTCCGATGCTAATTAGTGATTTGTCACCGTCAGTGCAAATATTGCTGCAACATACAGATACATAAATACTAAAAAAAAAAAATCATATTATATTATGCCGGTTTACTGGCAATCTACTTTAACTGTAACCACATATCTTAATTCTTGTGCGCTTCATTCTTACCTTGACATCTCGATGTATGATTCCCAGATTATGAAGATAGACTGTAAGAGAAAAGTATGTGGTTGATGCTCTGTTTAATACAATATTGTATGATACAAAGTAAGGCTGATGTCAGAAGAACAACTCTACAGAGTTCAAACATGAAGCTGCACTCCTGATGGTCCAGACCTTTAAAAAAAGTGCTCGCTCGAAGTGATGGCGACAGATGGTGCCATGGCAGGACCAGATGGGAGAGTAAGAAATCACCAACACTCCAAATAAATGCATATCACAGAATTATTGTAAGCGTCACACAAGTCAAAAGCATACTGACGTTTTGGGGCCCCGCAGGGTCCCTTCCTTGAGTATGCTTTTGACTTGTGTGACGCTGTCTTCACAAAAAATCTGTGATATGCATTTAGGTGGAGTGCTAATGACTTTGTATTCTCCCACACACTCAACTCTGTTGCTAGTGATCCCTCTGTAGTTGAGGTATCGTGATGTCTCTCCTACCTCTAGTGATGGAGATTCACCAGCGTCGGGCCAGCGACAGAGCAGCATCTGACTAGAGAGACAGTGATTCCATGGGGACAGACAGGCAGCCTCTTTAGTGATCTTTATGGTGGTGATTTGGCTCTAGCAAAAGGATCGCCCATCTGACATAAGCCTAACACAAGAAATATATATATATATTATATACTGTATATATAACTCTAAGTTCCAGAGCCTTTAAAAGTCCTTAAAAATATTAACATGATAACTACCAGACAACAAGAGATTTACAGAATTTACATACGGTGTTAAGGTTATGTTCCTGGAGGTCATCATAAGTAAAATGCAGAGGACAAAATAAGTCAATTGTTTCACCTACAAACACGTGTTGGCAGGCCACATAGGGATAATCATGATCAAGTCTACTAATCTAAAGGGTTAGCAAATACTTCATTGTTAATTAAGAATTCCTTTCCTGTGTGAGACTATTTAACATCTAAAGGTGTTGCCAGGTTTTTCTCCTTGTCAAAGGTCAGCATAGGTGGTTACATTAAATAGGGAGCCCGGGCCCAAATCGGAAAATACAATGAAAAAATAAAGAAGAGAGGTACCAAAAAAAGGAGTGGTAAAAAAAAATTGAAACATCGCTCACTAGATCTCGTCACAACCTCCCATGGTCACCTCCAGGACTTATACAGAGCCTCCCCCATCCTCTGGAATTCCCTACCCTGTCCTGTCCACCTTTAGGTGATCCTTGAAAACTCATCTATTCAGGGAAACCTATCCCACCTCCACATAAAAATTGTACTTCTTCCATTAGCTCATTCCACACAATTATTACCTTTTGTATCGCTTGCCCCTCCTAGTAGATTGTAAGCTCTCAAGAGCAGGGTCATGCGAGCCAACAGTTATTATGAGCATCAGCGTATATGTTTGAGGAGTTTCAACAAGTGTAGGTCGAGTATAATTTATTCCTTTTTAATTGTTTATATTTTATGTGTGTTGCTATTAGAGCAGTGTCAGTGCAAAGTGACTACAGGCTATTAATCTTACCCAATACTGATACCAGTTCTGCTGCAAATAACCGGACTGTGCCTTCATCAGTTTGCTTGACAGACATCCACCAGGAATGGAGATCTCCATATCTGCAGTAGTTACACACTGCCGTAAACAAAGCAAGGCACATTAAAAACTTATCAGGACCTTTACCACCGGAATGTTATCTAGGGCTCCCAGTATACAAATATTATGAATAAAAATGTAATAAAAAGTATTTGGGTGAATTAAAAAGGAACATAGCTTATACCATACTATTCTCACAAAAAGGAAAATGTCATAGCTACCATGAAGTATGGTAACATATGGTGCTGACTGCATTAAAGCCCAACTGAACTTTCAGTTCAAATCAGCTAAATGGATTCCCGGTACATTAAAACAAAAAGTGTTCAAAGCCTTACAGGTTGCTTTCTTTAAAAGAACAGCCACAGCCTGGGTAGAAAAGCCTGTCCCTGGTCAGCATGCTGCAGAGTGGGACCCTTGCATACCCTTGGACACTCCAGGACGCACCCTATTGAGTCATAGCCAGAGCCCTCCAATAAGTGAGGAGCATACGCTTTACTGATTTAAGAGCTATTGGTCCGACTCCGTTTTAAAACGTATTGGACCTCTGCAATGGGACCACTGCTTCCCCACAGTGAGCAAGGGTACTAGTCTACAGCTCCTGACAGGGTTCAGGCTTTTCTACTCAGGCAGTGGCTGCTCTGGTGAGTGCCTCGCTCCCACTCCCACTGCTGCAGCGTAGGAGGAGAGAGGCAGGAGGGAGCGCTGTCACAGCCGGGCCAGCTCGGAAGTTTGGGTGAGTATAATTTTTTTTAAACCTAGACAAAAACGAGCAGTTAACCCTTGCAGTACAGGGATAGCCCCACTGCAAGGGTTAAGACAATGAGTTCTGCATTAAAGTCGAACTAGCCGTTTCCCAAAAGAAAGACCAAGTTAAAAATGTTCAATAAATGTTATTAAATCCTAACTCAAACATACCGATGCTGTTTTCTCTAAGTTTTCATTTGCATTCTGCCTGCTAACACATGCACCATGTATGCTACATTCAAGGCATGCCTCTAGTGACAACAGTCATAGATGCCAGTGTACTTATGTCAGCTCTAAACCAAACATTCAAGACCTCAAATGGCTGGTGTCATAGCTAGTAACATGAGCAGCGCCATGGGTACCAGAGACCTAAATAGAGGCCAAGATGGTGCCGTACTCAGAGGACAGAAGCACAGGAGGGTTTAGGTCCACTTTAATAGAAATGTAGGTTATGATTGGACAAATAGGTAATGGTACCACTTCTTTGTTTGCCTGGACAGACCATGTATTTGTTGCCACATTTCAAGGTGGAGTTTTCATTATTTGCCGTTTGATAGGGGTATCGGTATGTGGTAGTGTGAGTTGGGGCGACTTACTGATAAACAGATGACGTTGTCCTTGCCAGCTCCCTCCCAGGCATTGAATAAATGGATGTTTCAACTGTCGCTGTTAGAAAAGAGTGGCAGGTGTTAGTTATTTGTATGGCCACCATAGTTAAACTGTTTTTAGAGACATCAGGCTATGCATATTGGAGTGGCAGCATATTCTAAATGATGTAAATGACAATACACCTACATCAGTACCCCTGCCACTGGCCAGTGAGCAAAAAAAAATGAAAAAAAATTGTATTGTGACAATAATCTGATAGCAGTTCAATTTTAGGTGTACCTATGCAGAGCAGTACACAATATTTACAAGTGTAAAAAATAATCAAAGGACCCCATAGCAAAAAATAGAAAAATAAAACTTTGCAATGACCTATGAACACATTCCTGGTTACTGCTACTCTCAGATTTAGAGGGGGCCAGTGCATGTGAAGACATGGTGAGTCAGGTCACACAAATATACCCCAGTGGTAAAGCCTATAAGCACCAGTGAGACCATCTACAACAAACCAACATCCCAGTGGCAAAAGACAGGACTGTCAGATACTGCACAGGCACCAGATATGTCGTAGATACCCCAGAGAAAGAGGG